>NC_143423.1:3736500-4047666 GCF_059467195.1 Physcomitrium patens
AGATAGGTAGAATGCATCTCATTTTTAGATCTAACTTTGGATTTTAATTGATATTTAGTGCAAGAAGCCAAAAATTCCTTCACATCTTTATAGAAGCTCTTCTACCAATATCACTCCTTGATCTTGTGTTAGATGGTGTAAGTCATCAAATCAATTCATTCATTTTTTAAGACAGAAAGATGCATTTTGAGTGCTTAAAATCAAAATATATGGTAAGTGGTATAGAATTCTATAGAGAAATAAAAAAATTAGAATGTTAGTTATAAAAATAGAATCTTAGTAACTCTTGGAGATAATTATCTTAATTGATTTGGTATTTTAATTTATTATTGAGTATTAAGGATTATTTATTGAGATTAATATTTATATTGGCCTTATATCTATATTTATTACTTATAAAAAATCTATAAATATTATTAATAGTTAAAAAAAATATAGAAGAGAATTTCATATCTTTCTAATTAATTATATAAAAAATAATATTTTTAATAGATATAAATTTATTTTATTACTAAAAAAAATCATTGATATAGAAAAATATACTATTAAATAGATATTGGAGTTATAAAAATATTATTTGATTTTTTAGAATTTATTTGGAATTTATTTAGAATTTTTAGGAATTTTTATAAAAGATTTCAAGAATTTAGTGAAATTGAGTTTTATCACCTTGTGAGCCATTATAAAGAAATGAAGGAAGATTTGAAGGCCATGCAAGATTTCTAGGCTAATTAAGTATTTTTAAACACCATGGTGAAGTAAAAAAATACAAAAATATTATTTTTATTAGTAAAAAATAAGAAGACCAACAACTAATTTAATCCTTGTAGAAAGGGAGGTGCATAAGTCTCATATGGGATGTAACACCTTAGATATAGGTAGGAAGATAAGACTAAGGTCTTATGGCTTCTCTTAACAACCCATATACACTACTTAGTAGCCTTGGTGATGCTCACACTCTTAACTACTTAAGCAAGTTATTGTTGAAATAAAAATTATTCTCTTAATTTTTCATTTATTTATTTTTTATTTTTAAACCTTCATAATTTGTTCATAGTAAGTTATATTTATATTTTTCTTATATCATTGAAAAGATAATAAAATTATCTTTTTTAAAAATATATTTTTAATTTTTAATTTTTAATTTTTATATTTTATTAGATGAAAATTCAATAAAAAAATTGTGGCTAATTTTATAGTATAAAATTTCTTGGTTGTACTTCTTTCACTTATTTTAGATTTTGCTTCTTTTTTTCTTATTCTTACTACTTTTACTTCATACCACCAATTATAAGCCAATCTTAATTGAGGTCATCTTATAATTTTAATTGAAGGGTGAAATTTACTTTTATAGATGGCCAAAATTCCTTTGTGGTCTGTCTAAAGTGTATCAAAAAAATCCTTAAGAACTTTGTTCTTGGTTTCTACATCATCCATTGTGAGCTTTCAATTATTTTCTAAAATTTAAATTAATTTTTTTTCTTATTTTATAATAATCAAATAAGTTAGATTATGATTTATATAAGAAAAATCTAATTTTATAGATATTTGAGGATTGAACCCTTTGATGGTACAAATCCTAGTCTAATATCTTCAGTTGGATTAATTAAGACCAAAGTAATAAGATTTAGAAAATTAAAATAGTAATTTATTTAATTTTAATAATTTAGAGATTGTTAGTCATTGCTATAAGAGTTGATTAAAAGCCTATGACTTCACCTACAATCATTTCATATGATTTAGAAGGAATTAGAATTATAATTTTTTAAAAGATTTTAGTGAATGTTAATAATGGCAATTTGAAGTTTTCTTCTAAATTCAACAAATCTAAGCAGCAAAGGAGCTTTTTTAATTAATTGAAGCCTTTCAAACATAATAATGGCATCAAATTCATCCTAAAGAGTGAAGAAAATAAGATCAGCACCCTCTTTACCAAAATACAAGTAAAGTCACAAAGATGTCATTTTTGAAAGAGTTTTCAATAATTGCTAAAATCTTTGGAGGTAATTTTTTTTATAAAAATCGCACATGACCATAGATAAGGGCATGTGAATATTCAATTTTTTCACAAAAGATATTTTGAACATAATGGTGAAGTTATATTTACCATAAAGTATTTTTTTTACTACTTATAATAGCCATCAACCTTCATAACGAAATTAGTTCTTAGATGAATGAAGGCCTTAGATCTAGATTAAAGATCTTAGAAATCAAGGGTGGAAATGTGGCTACCTTCTATGAGCCTCCACTCACTTGTATAATAGGGTTTGATTGCCCAAGCTCTCTGGTTTTCATCTTTTTTGGTGAAGGACAAAGCCATGCCAAATTTTGGCTTCAAATTCTAACTTTAATCTCATTTTGGATTTTAGATATCACTATGCACCTTATAAATGTGTGGAGGCATTGATTTTTTATTGTGGGTGGTACTTATTGTAGTTTAGAAGGAACTCCATTGGAATTAGTGGTTCCAAAATACTTCAATAGTCAAAGGAGTTTGAAGTGCCTTGGATTTTTCTCAATTAGTTTGTGGTTTTATGATTTTGGAAGTGAATTTTTTTGAGCACATATCTCTTGTTTTCAAATTTTCAATGAGCTAAGGCTCGCTTGATTTGGAACCAAAAAAAACAATTTGATGAATTATTGAATGTGAAGGATTGACTAATTTGGTAGTTTGGATTATTCAATTTTGAAAAAATAATCCTCTTTGCCTTATAATTTTATTATTTTGAATTTTTGAGAAATATAAGATTTTTAAGCTGAGCTTCTAAAGGCATGGATTTTATAGAAATTGAAGCCGATTTGAATTTTTGGTGAAATTCTAAGTGAAAGGAGGTAGGCTATTATAGAAGTCCTAATTACTCAACTTTGAAGGGATATTTTTCATGGCTTATTGGATTACTACAAAGATTATTGGATCAAAAGTGCCTTTTAGTTGGATCTTCAATCAAGTAAGAATCATTAGATTTGAAATTGATCCAATTTTTTTGGCAAATTTTGGACTAGAAGGAGGTCTGTTATCTTCAAGTGGAGCATGGTTGAAGTTAGTTCCTTCCATTTTTATATATTTTTTTTCTTTTTATTCTTCACTTTTCGACTTTTTACTCAATTTTAACTTCCAATCCTTAATTTATTTTAATTTATTTTTTATTTTTATTTTTATCTTTATTTTTTATTTTTATTCTACTTTTACTTGTATATTATTATTATTATTATTATTATTATTATTCTTTTCTTTTATATATAAAATAATTTTTATATGCTAGATTAGACCAATAAATTATTATTATCATAATTTATATTCATATATTTAAATTAAAATAAATAAATTAAAATAATAATATAATATTAATTAATATTAGAAATCATTGCTTGGAAGACAATAAGTTAAATTAAATTATAAATACTTAAATTTGAATTAATTTAGCCATTGCATAATTGGAAGTCTTTTATTCTACATCTCAAATTTGTTGTGTAGTACTAGTTTCATAAAATAGTGGAATTTGAGCTCACATCCACTACTTTCAATGATATTCCATCTTTTCTCTTTGGCATCTTTGATAAAGAACTATTTCTTAGAACATTGTCATAAGATAAGTATTTGATGTCTTTGAAGGCTTTATTTGACTAGACTTCTTATTTCTTCATGATACTCAAGTAGATGCCAATGTCTCTTAACTTGCATCTATAAAGATCTTCTCTAAAAGTTACATCTTCATCACTTGTATTTATTCCATTAATAGTTAGTACATAGCTATAGTACTCATCTTCATCATCTTTACCAATCTCTTGTATCTCTATCTCTTTTTCATAAATATATCTAGCTTTGAATAATATATCTATCACAAAAATTTTCTTATAAAAAATGTGCATCAACACAAGTTTGAATGATTTGATATAAGCCATCCATCTTAGTATAGAAATACCAAGAATAGAATAGTTAGAAATTATATTTAATAATAATAAATAATCACTATCTAGTACCATATTGGCTCCAATTAAATAATTTTGTCTACTTTCATAGTCATAAGTACTTCCAAAAGCTCCTTCTTTACTTATCAATATACTCTTTGTGTATCTATGAAAATTCTTATTCTAAATTTGATGGCAAATCTCTTATCTTTTGTATTATCTTGACCAATAGTCTATCCAATAGCAATAGGATTTGTATCAATAATACCAACAATTGATCTACCACAATCCTAGTCAACTTTCCTCAAGATTGGTGGTGACTTCAAAATCTCTTTTAGACCATTTATAGCTAGCCCTTGCTTTTGCTCCAATCTGATTTTAGTTTTTTTTCTTAAGAAACTATATAATAGTTCAGTTATGTAAATAAAGTAACAAATCCAAATCTGATAGAAGACACACGCTCTAAAAAATCTCTTTATTTTAGTAATGCTACTGTATGCTTTCATTCTAGAAATAATATCAACCTATTCAAGGTTACTTTTTTTTTTATATCTCCCACACAAGTGTCCAACTATTATAATTTCATCAATTTCAAATTTGGACTTAGCAATAAATAAGGTTAGATCCACATCTTCAAGCCTCTTCAAAATCTTCTCCACATCTTTAATGTGATCCTTTACAAATCTTTTATATCCATCAGCATCCAATATTAAGTCTCTAGCCTCCTCTTTATAATCTTTAATATGTATATCATCTACAAAAGAAACAGTCTTTTTAGGCATAAAATCCCTCAAGATTTATTTCATGGCATTCTGCATATGAACTACTGAATCAGTGGTACCTTGAAGTAAAGTGAATATCTTCATAAGTCCTAATGGAGTCTTTACGATTATCAATTTTTTATTTTTTGATGCAAGCTAAAATTGATTATAACTATAATAAAGATCTTCAATAAAATAGATAACATATCTTGCAAAAGCCTCAACAATTTTATCTACAATTGATTCCAATCTCTTTTTTTTTATTGTTATCTTATTGGTTGGTTGTATGTCTTGAATGAACCTCAAAGCTCTAAACTTCTTTAGCATTGTGAACTATCGATTGGAATATAGAGCCATAGATGATTCAAGTATTCTTATTTATATCTTTTCTTTCAATAAATTCATCAACTTAGGTAGCAAGGCTTTTGGCACTAGAATTGGCTTTAAATTTCAAGGCACATGTGGTATAGTAAAAATAACCATTGGTACAACAATCTTTGGATTAACACATTTAATTTCATTTGATGAAGAAGAAAAACTTTATCATGCTTGGAGATCTTTTAGCCATAACTTTCAATCAACCTTGTATCAATAAGTATCTTTAATATTTCTTCATAAAATCTTTTTAAATGAATCTCTACTATTATATCAATTGATATAATATCTATTCCTTGCAAAGTTTCTAAAATTTGTAAAATATTATTTAAAAATCTTTCTTCTGTAATAACTCCAAAAATAAATTCATCACTCAAAATCAAACCAACTCTTTTTAATTTTTTTTCAATTTTCTTAATTGATCTTTTATATATAAAATCAAAATATTTAATCTTTTGAAAACTCAAAAATCCATTCTTTGTCAAATTCCAAATCTTACAACTATTCCTTTATATATTGAAGCATGTAATAGTAGATGATTTCTTTGCACCTATGGTACCTCATGCTCCATGTGTATAATCTAGAAATCCAAAAAATCATCATGCTCATAGTTCATAGAAATTTTTCTAAGTTGATCTCTATGCCTTTCATGATCTGATTTTATTGTAAAAAATTGGATTGACCTCTAGCCATCGTGGCTACAAATCCTGACATAATGTGAGCCATCATCAAATATATTGATTTCCATCCTTATTATAGTGATATAAAACTACCTAAAAATAATTAGATAATTTTTTAAATTTTTCACAAAGAAGTTTTGATCTACTTCCACATTATTAATTTTAATACGTGCTATTGGGACATATTCTATATAGACTACCTCTTTTGTCATTGGAAGCTCTCAAAAGTCATCATGGTTGGTGTCAATTGGCTACTTGCTCTTCTCATAAATCTTTTTAGATAAGATGTTGATTTTAGAGTCATGATCTACTAATACTAAGATTAGATCTTTAATGCCTCTGATTTTTTATACATAGCTTTGTAATAGCTCTTGCCTAAAACGAATGAATATAAGCTATCAAATCTTTTTTTTTATTCTTTTGTATCTTTTTAGCCTCACATTGAAATAATTTAGCCTCTATTATAACTTCTTCTTAATTTTTTTGTTAATATTAGCTTTTACCTTAAAGTTGGCCATTCCATCACATAAAAATATTTATAACACTTCATTCTTGATCTCATCACACAAAACTTCTTTCATAACTTTAACTTTTGTAATCACAAACTTATCATAAATGATTCTATGCTTTTAGTTTTGGTCACTAGTGCCTACACCATCACATATTAAGATAAATACTTATCCAATCTCTTCTTTTTTTTTCTTCCATTTTCATCATTAAAGTGTGCAATGTTCTTTCCATCACTAATTTAGTTATTATTTGCATCTTCTTCTTTATAACATCAATGATAACCACATGAAAATCTTTCTTGGCAATACTAAGAGCTTCTTTGAAAATAAATTCAATCTTAACATCCAAAATCTTTTCTTTTCAAATGTCTTTTATGTCAATTAAAAATTCTATATCAAATTAAAGTTTATAGGCTAATGTCTTACTCATTGCCTTAATATTTACTTCCTTCTTTTTGCCCTTTATCAATTCATTAATGGTTTCTTCATCTACATTCTTATTCCTTAAATAACTTAATAGAGTACAAGTAGATAAAGTTGTTGTTGGAGCCTTTATACCTATCATTGGTGTTGCTTCCATCATTGTTTCAAATCTTCTAGACTTCACATATTGTTGCATAGCAATGAAGCTCACCACCTCCTCTAATCTTTTCTAATTGGTAATAAAACTATCTTTTTTTTATCCTAGAAGAAAAAAAAAACAATCTATCTTCTAATAATTCATTTGCATCTTACAAAAATAACTTTAATTTCTTCACTTCTAAAAGACACTTCTCAGATAATGAAAGTTATTCAAATTTCTTTTCAAACTCCCTTGTAATTCATTTGATCCTATATGTTTGTCTGATTGTTGCTTCACTCAATCAAAGAAATCACTCTTAGTCGTTCTTTCATTATCCTCATCAAAATATTCATCTCTCAATCTCTCCTCAAATCTAGTCTATATATTTACATTAATACTTTTATGTAGTTGTTTCACTCTTTCTTTGATTTCTAAGATAATTATTAAATCAAATGTCTTAATCATCCTATTTTTTGAAACTTGATAGATTTCTATTTTATAAGTATAGACCTTCAAAAATTTAGTGATATTCTTTCCATCAAACCTTTCTACCTTGTCAATAACATCCTTCAATACTTTGGTGGCCCCTTACCAAGTTGTATTGGAAACTTATTGGACCATAAATATTTGTATAGCCCTTAAAACTTCTTCTATGAGATTCTGACCACCTCCATTTTGACTAGTTGAGAAATTAGTACCTCAAGGCTCTTTCAATGAAAGCATCAAATGTTGTAATAGAGAGAATTTGCTTCAAAAAAGTGTTGAATCTTTAGGTGCCATTAATTACTTAAACAAATTATAAGTTTATATATATATATAAATTTTTTTTATTATTTATACCTTATCTTCACAAAGATATTTACATCAAATATAGAAGTCTAGGATGCACAAGAGTTTTTAAGATGTGACTAAATATCCTAAAATCACTTCTATTCTTATGGATTCTTTTCTAAATATATATTACCTTATAACTTATAATCTAACCATCCAATTGGATTCAATTTTTTTATAAATTATTGTATATTTTTAACTATCTTAAAAAAAAATCAACTACAAATTTATTACAAATTTTTAGATATTGCCTAATTTCTAGTAAGTATTAAATATGTCAATGTCTAGGTATCCATACAATAATTCCATCATATCTCAAAAATCCAACACTCAAATATCATATTTTTTTCATGTGCAACTTTTCAATATAATCATCTATATTTGTAAAAATTTTGAACTAAAAATTTATTCAAAAAGTCAAGATATGGCCCAAATTGAAACCTATATGAAAAGAACTTATTTACAAGTTCTAATTTTAAAGCACTAACTTTAAGATTTTTATTTATTTATTTTATTAATTAATTAATTAATTTATTTAAAATTTATTAATTCTTTAACATAAAATATAGTTTTTCAAGTTAACTTTCTAATACCATCTTTTCATTATTCAATGTCTTTTAATAATCCACCTTGCCTTAAATGGATCGCCCTAAAGCAATTCCAAACTCTAGTATAGTCACAAATAACATCTTAAAGCCCATTGGACATAACTTTCAACCAATGGAAATAAAGTCTTCTATTACTTACCTTATTTATTCATATGGGATAGCCTAGGAGTCAAAATATTATATATTTGATATTGAAGCCATTCTAAACTCGTTATTAACAAATCCTACAACTTCCATCTTTAATTGTAAAACTTAAATTAAAAATTTTAAAAAATCAAAAAAAAAATATTTTATTTTATTTTTAATTATAACCAAAATTTTATAGTATTTCATATTATTTTTACCTATTATACTACTTTTTGACATAATAACGTACAACATGTAGCTAACTTGTTAGCCAAATATTCAATCTATCAATCACTTATATACATGTATAAAGGTAAAATCACATCTATAAAGCTTTTAAGAAGCTTTTCTATATGATATTATTAAATTAATTTACTTTTATTTACTTCTATTTATTTGTATTATTTAATTAATTATCAAAGTAAATATATATGTATATGACATTATCTCCCTTTTACAGATGAGTTCTATAAAGAGTAGTAATCACATATTGAAGAAGTCTAAAATATAATAAATTATATTTGCCACATACTCTGATTTTTATTCCCTTTGAAGGTGTTTCATAAGTCCTCTCAACCATTAATAATATTTCATTCTATAGTAAGAAGACTATCCTAATATTTGATAATTGTTGAAGCTTTTGTAACTTTCTTCAAATAAAACATTGTAATACTATTAAGAATCATTCCTAAATCTAATAAAATCACAAATTATTAAGAATTTCTTCTAAGGTTGTAATATCAAATGTATTGTATTTCACCATCTATTTAAGAAAAAATATGTTATTCTTGAAGGTCATTATCTCTATTACGTTATCTTAAAGGCTTTGACAATTGTAATGTTTTGACGAGTAAGTCATCAAATGATAGCTTTTGAATTGAATTTATTGATTTTTGGTTTTCTATCTTGTTAATGCCATTAATATAAAGAAATAACAATAAAAATAGAAGATAGAATACAATCTTTATTGAACATCTTTTCTTTTATAACAAAAAATTACTTGATTTTATATTTGCACCAATAAACAAAATATTCTAACTTATTTTGATGCCACCTAAGTCAAAGACTTCTTCCACCTTGAACTCTTTATTATTATTCACTTTTATGAGAAGAAGTGGAATTTGTCTTCTTTTTGAAATATTCAATATCTTATATGGCTCAAATAGAGACATATGAAATATAAGATAGAACTTTATAGATTCTAATAAGTATAATTGATAAGAAATTAGATTAATTTATTCACAAATAAAAAATGGTCTAAATCTATGATAATCAATCTTGTCACAAAGGTGGATAGTTTTATTCTTACAAAAAAAAAAAAAAAAAAATCTTGTCACAAATGAAGAATTGAAGTTGTTATTTGTAATAGGCATCTACATTGATCTTTTGTTGTTCTTGAGCCTTTTTTAATTATATCTTTATTATTACATGTAAATTTGATAAATAATTCATTGAATCTTTTGCCATAAGTTTATTAATTTTTGAAAAGTCAAAAACATCAAATTATAGATGATAATTATAATTAATAAAAAATATATATTTATTAAGTAGATAAGTGTATTATATTATTGTAAGCAAATTCTACCAATGTTAAAAGAATTGTTCAATCATCTTATTGTTAGTTGATGATATATTGCAAATATTATTCTAATATCATGATATTTTGTTATTCCAATAGTTATTGTTAATTTCATTGCTCAAAGATGAAATTGCACTAGCTTCAAGAAAATTATCTATTATTAATCAAAAGCTATATTTTTTTCTTTTCATACAAGATAAGATTATCTAAAAAGAGTATTTAACAAACCTTTTTGTTTTCCTAGCTATTAAGTGAATTTGAACTCAAATCTTGATAAAGACATGTTTTAATAGACTTGGCAATAATTCAAAATACATATAGACATAAAATATTTAAGATTTTTTTCATCTATATATATAATGGTTAGATTAAAAGCGCCTTTTAGATAATAGTATCATTCTTAAAATGAATCTATAATTATAAGTAGTTCTTTATTATTGATCTTATAATTGATGTTGTTTGCTGAAAAAAATTTGAATAAAAAGCTATTGTAAGAAGTTTATTATTTGCTTCTATTTGTGACAATATAAAATTCAAAGCAAAATTTAATACGTTTTTTTTCATAAAAAATGGCTTAGAAAAGTTGATACAATATAAAATTGGTGTATAAACAAAGACTCTTTTTATAGCTTCAAATATTATTTTTATATCTTGATTCTATCCAAGTTTGTCTTTAGAAATCAAACATATAAGTAAAATTATAACTTTTGAATTTTTTTTAATAAATATTTGATATTAATTAAAAAATTCTAAAAAATATTTAAGATCTTTTATCATTTTTGAGATCTTCTAATCTATAATGGTTTGAATTTTCTTAAGATCCATCATTAATCTATCATTAAAAATAAAATATTTTAAAAAATTAATTTAAATTTAATAAAATACATACTTTTTTATTTTATTATAAAGTCATATATTTTTTGGTTTTTGTAATATATGAAAAATATAAAGTTAATATTTTTCTATATTTTTAGACTAGATAAAGATATTTTCTAAATAATAAACAATAAAATTATCCAAAAACTCTTAAAAGACATCATTTATTAGATGTTGAAAAGCTATTGATATATTTGTGAGTCCAAAAGGCATGATAATGTATTCAAAATATCCATACTTGGTTTGAAACACATTCTTCTATTTATCTCTTTCTTTGATGTATATCAAATTATATGCTTTTTATAAATTTATTTTTATATAAATCTTTGCTTGATTTAATTGATCAAAAAGTCTAGATATTAAAGATAGAAGATATGTATTTTTAATGGTGATCTTATTGAATCTTCAATAATTAACATACATTTGTAATGATCCATTTTTTTTTTTTTTTTTTTTCACAAAGAAGATGGAGATTTAAAATAGTATATGAAATTCTTGGCTAGATTCTTTTTAATATAATCTTAGGATTTAGCCAATTTATTTTGTGATAAACTATAGTTTGTTCAAATGGCAATTAACTTCTTTCTTGGAAGTGAATTGAGCAATCACATGGACAATATTTTGAAAGAATATTCATATTTATCTTCTCAAAAAAATCTTAATAAATTTAATATTGGCTTGACATACTACTTGAAGTCTTTTCAATATTAGAAATAAATATGGCATAAATAATACAAAGTGATCATTCTTTTACAACATATAAGAAAACTCTTACATCCACACTAGTCTTTGGACTTTTTACTTGATTAACAAAACTTTTAATTATACTTAGAAAAAAGTCAAGATTATAAGAAATCCAATCTATTGAAGGATTATACTTTTTTAGCCATAATAAATCTAAAATGACTAGATTAAAAAGAGATTTAAATATATTAAATATCACAAAGTTATTATGACCATTAGTTGTTACTTTTATATGAATGGTTTTATAAATAACATCTCAAAGAAATCTTGAATAGTCAAAATCTTAATATTATATAGCTTTGTTCTATACCTTCATTAATGGTGGTGCTAGAATAGAGTGTAGAGGTTTGTATAGCTATGACAAATTGCTATATGATTCTTATATCAAAATTACATAATGACTTCAATTTCTATTTAGTACTTTGGTAGGATACTACTTAATCCTCATGCTTGTTATCTATTGCTTTTTAAGTACTCCATGTTGGCTCATGGTATTATGGCTAAATTTTTAGTCACAAGTTCTTACAATTGATTTTCTTTCTTTTTATTTATTTTACTTCTACAGTGGAGTGTTGAAATTATGTTGCAGTTAAAAAAGTTAAATCTAATATCAACAGGATATTCTGTCTTTTGTCAGTTATTCAAAAGTATTGTGCGATGGTGGTATCACAAAATTCTTGGCTATATTTTGTTACCTTTAGTAGCTATAATTGATGCTCTTTGAAAAGCATCTATTATAGCAACATTGAATTCAATTATTTTTCTTTTGATTCTAATATAGAATTACGATATAAATGGTACTCTTATAATTACTATTAAAAGCTTATCTAACCAATAGAAGAGTTGCTTATTATTAGAATTATACTAGAAGTTAAGTAGAAGGAGGAGACTCTTCTTAAGTAGCATTTTTTTCCTCGTACTTGCTAATATAGTATTATAGTAGCAATCAACAAAATTAGTATTGTTACCATACTACCAACTATTAATGTTGTATTGTTCTTTCTTACTATCAAGTTTATATTATCTAATTCATTCCAAGAACTAAAGTGTGGTTGTCGTTTTACTTATTCCGGAAGAAACCTCCCAGAATAAACCCATATAGGAGAATTCGAATACAGGGAAAGACCATGTACATGAGCTCCAATTATTAGGGTCACACTATTAAGAGCAACTGCTGAATGCTTACCATACCGAAGAACACTTAACTTTTCCTCCTACTGTCCATTCTCTCATTTCAATACAATAACATCCACAACATCGATTTCAGTACCCTGTATAATTCACAAACACACAAGCACAACCCAAACCCTGGAATGAACAAATTCCAATCTATAGAATCTGATCCGCACAATTCCTTCGATTACAATTCCTATCCACTGAACTTACAACCTTGCAATAAACAGTGATTGGAAACTTCCATACGTCCTCAATCTTTCACAACAATTGATAAACAATGATCCATAAATAACTTTGTAAATCAAACATTGAGTCATTAAATCGATTCTCTTCACTAGAAAAAACACTAATACAAAAGAAACAAGAAAACTAAGAAAAAGAGATAGCACCAAGTTTATCCCCGACTCACTACTATCGCAGTCTGACATTTTCTTCCCCTCTTCCATCTTCCTTATACTACTCCAAGATACCAACTCCTATACTACAGATGATTACTACTTTTCTTGATTATTCATTTATTCTACCTACTGAACCACCTTTTTAGTAGTTATCTATCCCTGTTTACACTATACACTAGGTATCTACATTCTGAAAATAATTACTTATTCTACATAGCCCCACTCCTAACTGTGGAGCATCTTTGCAAACACAGTATTGATAAACAAAAACTAATATCTTTTTTTTTTAACTGGATTGTTCAATCTCTTTGATTTCTACTGCTGGCTCCATTTGGTCTTGTTCCAACACTATATCTTCTTCCTCCGACTCGTCTTGAATCTTTGCTCTTAATTGAGCTATTAAATCTTCATTATACGCTTCTAATTCTCGAACCTGAACTTCTAATTGGAAGATTTTGGCATCTTTAGCTTTCAGTTGTTGCTGTTGTTGTTGCAATTTCTCCTCCAATTTTCCAATTCTTACTTCCATTGAGGCAAATGTCTATGACTGACCAATACTGACCAAATCACTCTCGAATTTTATTATTGTTTCCTTCAAAACAACAATTTTTACCTGTAGCTCATCTATTTTATTTCCATATTGGTCATCTAATTGTTTCTTTTCAAGCTCCAATGCCTTCTTCTTCTCTCGTTCCATCTTCAATTGAGCGTTCATCTTTTCATGTTCTAATCTATAAGTGGGCCACATAATTAGCTTGATCTTCAAGCTAACAATATGTGTGGCACATGGCCAACTTGTTGACCATGTTTCTAATCCAAAAAGTCAATTAAAGATACCTATGAAGTCAAAGCCACGTCTATGAAGCTTCTAGAAAGCTTCCATATTAAATATTATAGAATTAACTTACTTTTATCTACTTTTACTAACTTCCACCTATTTGTATATGTAATTACTAGCTTACATGAATATGTCCATGACATCTATATGATTTGCAAGTTTATAGTAATTCTTCCCTTTGATTTTCTAGGATATGTTGAATCCTCTATTTCTCCTTTGACCAATTTTCTTTTTTCTCATCCAATTCACGCTTCACTCGTATCTTGGATTTTGATTCTACCTTGATGACTTGTTCCTGTTCCGTGATTTTATAATTTTGCTCCAATATTATTTTCTTGTTCGCTTTCACTTGCCTTTTTAAGCTACCCTCATCTTTGAGTTTACTCACTGTAAGTTACAGCTGGGAAATTTGACCCAATATAACTTCCTTAAGATTCCACCCTTCTATTATATCCCGTTTAAATCCTAATTGGTTACTTTCTCTTGGAACTGGTATTGGTATCGTCATCTCTATTGTCGGCTGAATTGGAACTCGCTCTGGTATAGATATTGGTCTTGCTTCCCGTTCTACTGTTCTACTGAATTCTCTCACTTCATACACCATTACCCTTGGACTAACTGTTCTTGTTTGTAAATTTGAAATTACTGGTTGAGATTCCTGTTTCAATATATACTCAATCACTGAGTTTACATAATTAGAACATAATAGTGAAGCAAACTTCCCCGTCTTCCGCTTAGCTCCCATTTTTGCATGTATCTTTGTGGCCACATAAGCTGCCCAATTGAATACCATGCCTTCCAGTATTCCTATCATAGAAAATAGTTATCGCTTTGCCATGTAGGTGGTATGCCAATTCAATGCTAACTGCTTTTGAACAAACTACATACATTCCATAAGTTCGAGCGTAAGTGCCTCCTGTATCTTCTATCCTTGATTTCACTTGAGAGACGATATTCCTCCTTTGAAGTAGCTTCCTGGCCTGAAATCATTTGACGCGTCTCTTCCCACTTCAAGCTCTCCGATTGATAAATGCAAGACCTTGTATAAGATATTCTCATCTATCTCAATCAGGACTCCTCTTACCACACTCAAACCACCCTCTGGATCATATTTTTCTATATGTTTTGCCACTCGTTCTACATCAATTGGTGGTAGTTTATCCGATCCTCGTAAAAACGTAAATAACTGTGCATTTCTAAAATCTTTTTGCCTTTTCAATGACCAACATATATCTAACTTCATCGGTTCCATGTTGGTGATAACTACAAGAGACGGCGATTCCAGATCGTACTTAGACCTCATATTGCGGTGACTTTCCGATCGTTCCGGTGCTCTCTTTGCTCTTTCCATCGACATTGTGAAAATCAAACTCTCAATACTTCCTCGTGCTAACACTATTGCTGATTACTGTTGTAAAGGTTACAGTTCAAAGTACAATGTTTGAAATTTACAATAATGAAATCTTCTATAAGTGCCATGCTCCTAACTACTTACTCGGGGTCCGAATCAAGAACATCTAATCTAGTGTACCTTAATCTCATGTCTAATCAAGAATATCTAATTTTTTTACTAATCAGTTTCAGTACCCAAAACTAACCATCAATCGTTTCCTAACTATCACAACCTTTCCAATCTTGTTGGTAATCGTTATTACGGAGACTCCTTCCCTTCACTGAGAAAACCCATCCCGGATTTATATATAATACGGACGTAACCAGTTCCTATTAATGCGTGTTGTGAAGTGGGTTCCCAAAAAATCTTTCAATTGAACGGAACCATTAGGGAAACCTTCCACCACCCGATATGGCCCATGCCATCGTACTTAAAATTTACAAGAAAAGTTATTAAAGCGGCTATCATAAAGTAGCACTAGATCATTGGGCATAAAATATTTTGGCCTGAATTTACTGTCATAATAACTCTTTCTGCGATGCTGTGTAGCTTCCATGATCAAGAGAGCCATAGCCCTAGCTTCATCCAATTTCTCCAATTGGACTAATCTATATTGAAGAGATTCTTTGTCTCCCAGACGTTCATCCAATGCAATTCGTAAACTTTAGACTTCTAATTTAATTGGTAGAATTACCTCCTGACCGTATATCAATTGAAATGGGATAGAATTCGTAGTTACTTTATACGTAGTACAGTATGCCCATAAAGCTGCAAACAATTTAGTGTTCCAATCGGTTCTCATTCCTGAAGTAATCTTTGTTAAGATCTTACATAGGATACCATTGGTCTTTTCGATGTACCCATTGGCTCGTGGATGATAAGGTGTAGTTTTGCGGTACTTGATTTCATACTTTGCTATTAATACTTCAATTATTATATTAATAAAATATAAGTCGTGATTACTAATCAATTCTTTTGGACAGCCAAAACGAGTGATAATGTTCTCATATAAAAATATTGCTATGATATTAGTAGTATCAGTTTTTGTTGCCATGGCCTCCGTCCATTTGGTGACATAATCCGTGGCTACTAAAATATACCGCTTTTGTCCATGTCTCAATGTTGGTGCAATGGATCCAACAAAATCAATTCCCTTTTTCTCAAATGATGTCTGTGCCAAGATTGGTACTAACAACATTGCTGAAGGACCCCTAGGTCAATCAATTTGTTGACAGGGATCACAATGACGAACAAATTGGTGTGCATCAGAAAACATTGTGGGCCACCAATATCCAGCCATTAAAGCCTTACCTGCTGTGCTATCACCCACAAAATGTCCTCCACAACTGTCCAAATGACATCCTTCTAAAATTATATGAACTTCACTTTGAAAGATACAACGGCATAAAATTCCATTCCGCCCTTGTTTGTATAAGGCATCTCCAATCATGGTATATGGTGTACTTTTTAAAATCAGACACTTCTTTAATTTTTCATCATAAGAAATGGAAAAAGTCTGAAACATTAGATATTGGATTAATTCACCATATTCGAGTGTAATGACATCCACAACGAATAGTTGTGCATCCAAAAGGTCATCGTTTATCGGCTCATTATCCAGTATATTAGATAAATGGGATAATTGATCCCCATTGGCATGTTTCTTTCTTGATCGTACATTGATAGTAAAATTAAATTCTTGAAGTGATAACATCCATTGAGCAATGCATCCACTCAATTGAGGTTTATTTATCATGTACTTAAGCGCATCATGATCAATGTGGAACACAAATGGGTATCCAAGTAGATAGTGGCAGAATTTCTGTACAGAGTAGATCATTCCGAGGGCCTCTCGCTCAATAGTATTATAATTTTGTTCTACAGCAACGAATTATCGGCTCGCATAATATATGGGATGATCTAATCTTTTTTCATCCTTTTAACTGAGAACGGATCCAATAGCAACATTTGAGGCATCCACATAGACATGAAGTAGTTTTGTCTAATAAGGTGTTACAAGAATTGGGGCAGATACCAATTTTTGTTTCAATTTGTCGAATGCGAAAGTACAGTCTTCAGTCCATATTGGGCTAGATCCGTCTGACGAGGATTTCTTTAACAAGTGAGTTAACGATTGACAGATAACTGCAAAGGATTCAATAAAATGCCAATAGTAGTTGACATGGCCGATGAAACTGCACACGGTCGATACCGTATTTGGCTTTGATAAACCCAATATATAAGTAACTTTATCGGGGTCCATAGCGATACCTTCAATAGAGACAATGTGTCCCAATAGCTTTGCCAATGGTATACCAAATTGACACTTCTATGAATTTAGAGATATCCCATACTTGTCGCATTGATTCAAACAGTTATCCAGACATGCTAGATGTTCAGCTGTTGTGCTAAAGGTGTAGAAATCGTCCAGGAATATCTCCATTGATAAACGTAGGTAATCTTGAAATGCTTGTATCATTACCCATTGAAAAATAGTCGGGGCATTACATAACCCAAATGGCATTATTTTATAGGCGAATGTACCCCAATCTATAGTAAACGTAGTCTTCAACTGGTCTTCTTCGGTAATTTTAATTTGATATACTCCAAAAATCCGTCCAAAAATGAGTAACATTCATGTTCGGCCACTGCGTCCAAAATACTGTCTATAAATGGTAACGGAAAATAGTCCTTCTTAGTAGCCATATTTAACTTTTGAAAATCTTAACATATCCTGATTTTTCCATTCTTCTTCGATACCATCACGATTGGCGACACCCATGCACTATGCAGAATATGATAAATAAAACCCACGTCGAGAAGTTTATCCAATTCCTCTTTCACTAAAAGGAAATATTTTGGGTTAAGCTGGTGTTATCTTTGACGAACTGGCATAACATCCTCCTCCAAAATAATCTGGTGCTCACACACGTCGACTGGAATCCCTTTCAAATCCGCATATGACCATGCAAAGGTAGATTTGTGATGGAGAAAAAATTATTTTCAAGCATCCAATTTTGTACCGATAATACCGACATATATTTTAATTAGCTGTGGTGTTTTGTTGGTGCTCAAGTTAATATATTGACACACAGGGTCTTCAACAACCTTTGATTTAATTATCTTCTCCTGATCTGAATATCTTGTATTATCCAACATATGGGAACCATCCAAATCTGGTTCCAATGTATTGACTGTATTGACTGTGGGATTGTTCATCCATTCGGCAATAGCATGATCTGAGTTAGTCGCATCCTCCTGATGTAGTAAATATTTACCGGGACTTCCACATTGATAGACTCCTGCCTTTGCTGTTGAAGTGTTTTGTCCTACTTCAAATTGTGGTGAACCTATAGCATCGTCATCTGCCTCAATCGATTGACTCTCGTTGTCCGATGTAAATTTTGATTCTGGCAATTGAGATTCTCCATGATATTGTACCGGATACATTTGTAAAACAATCTAGTCACGACCTTTTTCAATTATCAATGTGCCTCAGCCCCAATCGTTCTTAGCTTTGGCTTAATAAAGCCAAGGTTTGCCCAATAAAATGGGATACAATAACGTAGAACTCTATAATCGAAATACAATATAATCGATTTTGTATGTCAATCCCACAATTACAGTGGCAATATTTTGTAAGATTCCCATTGGCTTTACCCGACTATGATCTGCCATTCGCAAGATCAATGTCGTAGGTAGAAATTGCTTTAGATCCAAGTACTCTATTGTATCCGCGTTCATTAAATTCACACTGGAGCCACCATCGACTTATACCTTTGGAATTAAAATACCATTGATTGATACATCGATTGTTGGTGCTCTCGGATTTGGGTTTAAGCTAACTTCATGAATTTCTTTAGTGCAGGATCTTCGTCATATTAACACTGAATTCAATGTAGATAGACATTCCGGTGATACAGCCAAAAGTTGCTTCATTGTAATTGAAGGCTGAATAACATCCAAATCCTTCAGAATGTCATAGGATTCCATATTGAGAGTAATTTCCAATGTTCTTTTGCATTTCATTGGTTTCGATTTTACTCCATTCGGAAGCAATTCTTTCCTAGCGATTGGGATTGCCGCTAGTAACTTTGCCAACTTTTCTACCACTAAAGGTTTTTTTAATGCATAAGATCTTTTATTGGGCTGTACATGTGTTGGTACTTGGTCAGTTGGAATTGATCTTGATGGTCCTGGTAAATTGGCACATGGAATCAAATTAGGTTTTTCAGTCTATTGAGGTCTCAATATTGGGATATGTTCCAATACTGATATTGGTTCGTTTAGCCCCATGGACGACGCTACTTGCTCTCCTGTGATTAGTTCATCTAGGTCTTGAATTGGATTCTTGTCTTTTTGTTGGCCTCTGGTAAGCACTACGTTCACCACCTCGATACGATGTACTAGTGAGTCTCATTGAACAAGGCCTATGTCCTCCGTCGATTGGCTTGTTTGCATTTGCTGGTCTCGATTATTATAATTAAAGGGCACATTGCACTGCTGATAAGTGTGACCAGACTGCTTACAATTTCCACATATTGGAGCATAGTCATCACTTGCATAATGTCTAATTTGTTTGCAATGATAGCAACGAAGTGGTCTCCTATCAACTCCTTTAGAAATATTGGATGTCTCTATTGGTATATAACAGCTAGGTCTGTTCCATGTCGGATGAGTAAAGGATCTTGATTGACCCATTGTTACTGTAGACTTTGGTATTGGCTTCGTCATGGGTAGATATTAATGGTATCCTGGTTGATTCATCCGCAATCCGTGAGTATTGGATACACCTTCTTGGTGAAATTCAGAGTTTAAGAAATTAGAATAATTCTTCTTTTGTTTATTCACTCGATTTCCATTCCAACCAAACCTATTATTTGTTTGTACTTGATTGACATTCCACGAAGTTGGTTGAATTATTATCTGGTTACTGAGTTGTTGTTGCTTCCATAAATTCCAACAGTTGGTGGTAATATGCTTGCCCTTGCAAAAGGTACATTATACAGTCATTTAAGGTAGTAAAGGACATTCTGTTACTAAATGATCTTACCCCTTACAATTACTGTACCAGTCATCGGAACGCATATTAGTTGGTTTATGCCTTTTTTCTTTATCCTCGGCCAGATTCATAGCCAATTCATCCATTTTTTTTGTCAATGTTAACAACAATGACTCATTGGGATCCCTTGATACCAATGCATTTGGCAATTCCTCCGTAGGTATTGGTTTTTGATACACGGAATAAGGTGCATATGGTTGTGATGATGATGGTGGTACAGCTTGCAATAGAACATCATCTACTATTCGATGTGGAATTGTACCATAATCATTCCTTCTTAGATAACTTTTTGATGCGTCATTCCAATTTGTCATTTGATAACCTCCTTGAAATGGAATCATTGTGGCTCCAACTGTTAAGTTCTAGTCATAGTGATATTCCTTCCATACTTTTGCTCGCTCAAGAGATGATGCAATGGTGGCTGATTGGGCTTCCTTTACAAACATCTTCAATTCTAGTGGGTGTAGTCCATTAACCAATATGGACAACACAAACGATTTCGGCATTTGGTTATTTGGCCATTTTTGAAGTATATCTGCTATGCGACTATAATATGAATATACCGCTTTTCCTGGTACTATTTTCTTGTTTATTAATTTTTCTCTAAGACGTTCTTCAAAACCAATTGGTCAGAAACGGGCTAAAAATGTATTTTTCAATACCTCCCAATTGATAAATTGTCCCACAGATTGGTGGTTATATCACTCAAATGCTGTGTCTTTCAATGGCTCTAGCAGCCATCTCAGCCAAATGTCTTCTATTCTTCCATTATTGGCTACACATTCCATGAAGAATTGAGACAAATGTTGATTTGGATCTGCACTTGACAAATCCCGAAAAGTAGGTAATGGCGCGACGCTAGTCATTTGATTGCCCACTGCATCTATTTGAACTACAATGAGAACTGTTGGTCCTCCAGACGTCATTAAAGATGCTTGTGTTTTTCTCAATTCTTTATTAAAATAAAAATTGTCTCCCATAAAATTCTTTTTTGGACTTCCAGGCCTTCCTAATTGACTATTATTATCCCCAAATAATTTTACTAATTGAATATGAGGTAAAAACGACAAGTTTTGATATACTCTGAATTGATCTTTATTAGCAAGTGATTTATGCTGATCTTCAGAACCAGTCTTGTTAGAATCAGACGTATTTCTAATTGAAAAAATACCTAGTGGGGTACCTAATTCCTCTGTACCTTCTTCGTTTTCCGTTAACAGCTTTGAGAGGTATGCTGGACTATTAGCAGCACTTTCTGCGCGTGCTCTTGGCAATTTCTTTAACGGTATATACTTCTAAAATATTAGAGGTTAATCGTCTTCTAGGTAGGATCGAATATGCTGACAGGCATGCAACCACAGCTTAATCCAACTTTATCGATGCTTCTTTTTTAATTTGCAAACTTGCTCATTACGTAACAAATTTCTCGCTTGCGATCACTCTGTTCTTTTCTTTGATTGCTTTATTCTCTTTGCTGTTAAATTCTCATTCTTAATAACCATACTCTTTCATTATTTCTACTAAGTTTGTTTTTTAATCTCCTTTATTGCTTCGACAGTTAATTCCTAACACTCAATAATGTTGTCAATCTCCGGCAGTGGCGCCAAAATGTGGTTGCTTGTTTTACTTATTCCAGAAGAAACTTCCCAGAATAAACCAGTATAGGAGAATTCGAACACAAGGAAAGACCATGTATATGAGATCCAATTGTTAGGGTCATGCAATTAACCAATACTGCTGAATGCTTACCATACCAAAGAATACTTAACTTTTCCTCCTACTGTCCACTCTCTCATATCAATACAATAACATCCACGACATCGATTTCAGTACCTTGTGTAATTCATGAACACACAAGTACAACCCAAACCGTGGAACGAATAACTTCCAATCCACAAAATCTGATCGAGATAATTCGTTCGATTACAATTCCTCTCCACTGAACTTACAACCTTGCGATAAACAGTGACTGGAAACTTCCATACATCCTCAATCTTTCACAACAATTGATAAACAATGATCCATAAACAACTTCGTTAATCAAACATTGATTCATTAAATCGATCCTCTTCACTAGAATCAACATTAACACAAAAGAAACAAGAAAACTAAGAAGAAGAGATAGCACCAAGCTTATTCCCGGCTCAGTACTATTACAGTCTGGCATTTTCTTCCCCTCTTCATCCTCCTTATATTACCCCGAGATATCAACTCCTATACTATAGATGATAACTACTTTTCTTGACTGTTCATCCATTCTACGTGCTGAACCACCTTTTCAATAGTTATCTATCCCTGTTTACACTATACACTAGGTATCTACATTCTGAATATAACTACCTATTCTACAAGAATATTATTAAAGTATTAGAAAATCAAGAATTTTTCCTTCAAGAAGTTTAATTGGACATATTCAAAGTTTCAAAGATTTGTTAATCATATAAAATTTGTAATTGAACTTCAATCCTAAGGCTATCCAAATCTGTAATTATAAGTTAGTTTAATTAAAATACTATTGTCAAGTTCTGTATTATCATGCTTTTCATCTTTTTTTTAATGATAAGATCTATTATTGTATAATTTGGAGGTTTTTTTGATGGAATTTTAATCCATATAAGGAAAACATGATGTAATTTGTATTACAAACAAAAAAATTTATATTTTGTAATAAGACAATCTATCAATAATTTTATATGTTTATAGTTTTGATAACTTATGATTGTTATCAAATATGATGATGATGTAGTCATTAACCAATTTTTCAATGGATAACAATATGAAGTAAAGAAATTGATGCTCAATTTACTTGATTTCTAGACATTGAATGAAGCAATCAACTTTACTTTTAAGTGTGTATGAGCTAAAATAAACTTTCACTAATTAGAAGTTTATTCTAATATATAACAAGTAAATTATCTATGTGATTTTATCTATTGTATATATTATTTAAATCTTAGTTAGATCACTTTCTAATTTCTTTAAATTGATGCTTTAATAAATAAAATTTATTACTATAATTATATTTATTATACAAAATCATATAATAAATTCATACATAAATAATAATTTTTATTGATTATTGATTATTGATTTTTATTTTGACTTTATTTTATTTTTAATATTCATCTATTAATAAAATTTTATTTAAAAATAAAAATTCATCTAAGAATGAGTTTTTATCTAAGAATGAGTTTTCATCTAATAAAAATTTTTATCTATTTAAAATTCATCCAAAATTGACTTTACTTCAATCAATAATTTTTATTCAACTCAATCTTTCATTTAATACGATTTCATTCAATTACCAAGGATTTGTTTTACATACAATTATTGGCAAATTTTTATATATTTTAGCATGTGTTGAAGAAGGAATCCAACCTCTTAAATTTACTATTCTTCAATTCTTCAACTTGCTACCTCTTACTTGATGAACAATTGAATAAAGTCAGCTTTACTATACACATGGCAGATTTGCCCTCCTCAGCTCCTAGTCTCTTTTGACACTTTCAATAGATTATAGTAGATTATAGTAGCTAAGTCTTTTTTATTTCCTGTTCTATATTCCTACTCATTAGAACCACCTCTACTAACTTGACTATAACATGTAACTTATGATTTACAATGAAAGTAAGAATGCTTTCAATAACCATAAGTTGTATGTGCCACACTTTGATGGTGATGGATAACCAATTCAAGAATATATGGTCTATTATTGATCAGTCATTCAATGCAATGACGATGAGTCAATAGTAGCTTATTACAAGAACTTAAAGATCCAAGATTCAACCAAGCTTTAATTGATTATCTACTAATTTATAGAAGTGTACACTTATAATTACAGAAATGGATGTAGATTGCTACTCAACTCCCTCCAAGCTGAGATATCAATATCTACAACATAGTAGGACTTGATTGAAAAAGAAGGCTTTATGAAGAATAAGTAGTTATATTCAGAATGTAGATACCTAGTGTATAGTGTAAACAGGGATAGATAACTATTGAAAAGGTGGTTCAGCACGTAGAATGGATGAACAGTCAAGAAAAGTAGTTATCATCTATAGTATAGGAGTTGATATCTCGGGGTAATATAAGGAGGATGAAGAGGGGAAGAAAATGCCAGACTGCAATAGTACTGAGCCGGGAATAAGCTTGGTGCTATCTCTTCTTCTTAGTTTTCTTGTTTCTTTTGTGTTAGTGTTGATTCTAGTGAAGAGGATCGATTTAATGAATCAATGTTTGATTTACGAAGTTGTTTATGGATCATTTTTTATCAATTGTTGTGAAAGATTGAAGACGTATGGAAGTTTCGAGTCACTGTTTATCGCAAGGTTGTAAGTTCAATGGAGAGGAATTGTAATCGAACGAATTATCTCGATCAGATTTTGTGGATTGGAAGTTATTCGTTTCAGGGTTTGGGTTGTGCTTGTGTGTTTATGAATTACACAAGGTACTGAAATCGATGTCGTGGATGTTATTGTATTGATATGAGAGAGTGGACAATAGGAGGAAAAGTTAAGTGTTCTTTGATATGGTAAGCATTCAGCAGTATTGGTTAATTGCATGACCCTAACAATTGGATCTCATATACATGGTCTTTCCTTGTGTTCGAATTCTCCTATACAGGTTTATTCTGGGAAGTTTCTTCTGGAATAAGTAAAACAAGCAACCACATTTTGGCGCCACTGCCGGAGATTGACAACATTATTGAGTATTAGGAATTAACTGTCGAAGCAATAAAGGAGATTAAAAAACAAACTTAGTAGAAATAATGAAAGAGTATGGTTATTAAGAATGAGAATTTAACAGCAAAGAGAATAAAGCAATCAAAAGAAAGAACAGAGTGATCGCAAGCGAGAAATTTGTTACGTAATGAGCAAGTTTACAAATTAAAAAAGAAGCATCGATAAAGTTGGATTAAGCTGTGGTTGCATGCCTGTCGACATATTCGATCCTACCGAGAAGACCATTGACCTCTAATATTTCAAAAATACATACCATTAAAGAAATTACCAAGAGCACTCGCGGGGAGCACTGCTAATAGTCCAGCATACCTCTCAAAGCCGTTAACGAAAAACGAGGAAGGTACAGAGGAATTAGGTACCCCACTAGGTATTTTTTCAATTGGAAATACGTTCGATTCTAACAAGACTGGTTCTGAAGATCAGCATAAATCACTTGCTAATAAAGACCAATTCAGAGTATATCAAAACTTGTCATTTTTACCTCATATTCAATTAGTAAAATTATTTGGGGATAATAATAGTCAATTAGGAAGGCCTGGAAGTCCAAAAAAGAATTTTGTGGGAGACAATTTTTATTTTAATAAGGAATTGAGAAAAACACTGGCATCTTTAATGACGTCTGGAGGACCAACAGTTATGATTGCAGTTCAAATGGATGTAGTGGGCAATCAAACGACTAGCGTTGTCGTGTTGTAACACGTCTATATGATGAAAATATAAATGAAGAAGATTTATTAATATTTAGTCACCTTGGATGTTAGATGCGGCGACCAATTCCAGTACAAATAATGAGAGGTCAGGTTCAGTCATCCCATTACAGTCAGCCGAGGCATACTCATTAATAACAAAATGTTTCGTTCGATTCCAGTAATAGGAGTCAGCAATAAGAAAAAGGACCAATTCAACGTCAGATGAGTCTGGTTCGAAGAGCCAATTGGATCCAATTTCAAGACATCTAATCGAGGTCCTATTACGGGCCTCTTACCTAGTATGAGACCTGACTTGGTTGGGCAATTCAATACGGTCCAATTACGGGGCTTCGATTGTGTTTCAGGCTGTTCCATTCTTTGTGCCATTCCGAGAACGTCCTTTTTGTAAAAAGATCTCTTAAAGGTAAAAATGGGAGGTAAAAAGTAGGGTCGGCTATTCCAATTTGGGGAGTCTAAGGCGAAAGAATAGGATCTTCTGAGGGTAAAAGGAGAGGATAGGTTAAGAAATAGATTTTTTTTTCAAGAATCAAGATTTTAGGTCGGAGAACTAGCTTCATGCTTTTGAAAAAAGATGGAGAATTGGGGTTTTTTTTTATATAGGGTTTTGGGGAGACTGAAAGGATGGTTGCTGAAAGTCAGTGTTATATTGGTGAACTGGATTTTTTCGGAAGGAAGAAAAGGCTAGTACTCTTGATTGTTGATGGAATGGGAGATACTTCTGTGGTTGAAATTCAGAATTGTCTAAAAAGTTGACTATGCTGAATGCATGCGTGGTTGTGTAAATCTGACTGTATGGATAGAAGATATCTACCAACAGTTTAAAGAGATATTGGGAGTTGGTAAATTGGACGTTGTTTAGGGTTTTTGTGATAACTAGGGACCTACCGACAGGGATAAGAGGAATATCGGCGAGCAGTCAAGGGACATTAGTGCGGATTGCAGCATAGCCTCACAATCTGTAAGCGGGGTTGAACTGGAACTTCTTGAGCATTTGAAAGGGCTTACAGAGATGCTAGCGATAGATGTTTTATAACAAGTCGGAAGGATAGATTGAGGATCACAGCTTGCCGAAATTCACGGTCTAAGATTAACGTAATTAACGATAAAGATAAAGTAAAAAACATAAAATAAATAAAATAAAATAAAAATAACAAAAGAGATTGAAGTTATATAGGGTCTCTAAGCATTTTATATTGGAATTAAGCTTTTACATTGCAATCCGATATAGATTATATTTGGGTAGTCAAGAACCTGATAGACTGCTTGATTACTAGCGAAACACGATACTACCTCCTACAGCTAGATGCCTAGCGCGTTCTCAAGCAAGATAGCACATAATACGACATAAGTAGTGAACCCGCCATGAAAGCTTGAGGAAGAAGGTATTGGATTTCGTTTGATTTTATTTTTATTTTTATGGAGAATGAAAATAAAAATTTTGAAGGATCTTTGAGAAGAGTTTTTGGTGGAGGTTCTTCTAAAGGACAAGCTTTACACATTAATCGTCTATTGCTAGTATGTTTCAAGCCTTCTCATTATCAATGCAGCAACAGGAAAGCAATGATCAAAAGGAAGCTTTGACAACCAAAGCATTACAAGCAGTGGTCAATAAAATTGATCAATTTGATGGAAGGAATATTTCAAGGTATTTAAGATGTTATGTTCGTGAAATGGAATTAAATCAAGTTTCTGAGAAGAAAATGGTTGAATTATTTAGACTTGCCATGATACCAGAGATAAGAGACCATATTACATCAATTACGGATCGTTATGGAAATTCATGGGAGGTTTTTTCACATGCATTGAAAGACAAATATTTCTTGGAAGATGCTAATCGTGTTACTAAGAAGCTATTTCTGGAATGGATTGATTGGCCTAATAAGAATTTGTAAGCAACAGAGCTACTAAGGGAATTTGAGAGGCAGTACTCTCAATTATCAAAGGTAGAAAAATTGACATTAGAGCCGAACAAAGTTGATCTATTTCTTCAAGCTGTTGATGGAGAATTGCAAAGAAAATTGGAACTCCTTCTTGAAGACAAAGAAGAAGATGAAGGATTGACAACAAAGTGGAAGAATATTGAAGATGCAGTAGGGTTGCTTGCAAAAAGAGAAAGGAGGAAGGATAGGAGCAATATTCCAAAAACTGTACAAGCACTCAAAGCTCCAGTACATACAACACCACCAACAATGCCTACAGTTCAACCTTTGACATCCTTATGAAAGAAAGCAGATATGGGGATGGAAGAAATTATATGAGGAATGCGAGATCTCCAAATCAAATTGGCAAGACTTGAAGAGAATACTTCTACAAATAATTTGAAGAATGTTTCAAAACAAGGATATGTACAAAGATGCATTTGGTGTCATGACGCTTCACACACTATGAAAGATTGCAATGAATTTAATAATATAATATGGCAGGGAATTATTTGTTGGAAAGATGGAAAGATATCATTAAAAGATAGGGAGGATCTTCTTCAAACCAATTTTGGCAAGGGAGGAATGAGAGCATTGGTTCAAGATTACTTAAAAGAGCATGAAACAGCAGCACGAGAAAGTGCAAGTTATGGTGCTAAAGTAGATGATGACCTTGGTGGAAGTATGAAAACTATTGAGTTTTGGACTTCTGCCATTTCTACAATACAAGAAGGGAAATTACCTCGAGAAGCGTTATTGAGGACTGCACCTACAATATAAGGTGCAACAGGTTGGAAGGATCTTGTTGAATCTCTTTCACTTCATGCATATATTGCTAAGAGCCAACATGAAGCTTTGATGGAAGAAAAGAGACGAGAAAATTTTGATGATACAAGAAAAGGAAATTCTTCTAAGAGGCAAACTCGAGGAGACAAGGCTCGAGAGGCAACTTCACAAGAATTGCCTGTAAAAGATACCTCAGCATCATTGGAAGAAAAAACAAGGGAGACAAACGATAAGGGCAAATCAATTGCTTATAAGCTACTTTTTGACATTGAAGCGGAAAAAAATTTGAAAGGGGTATTAGAAGAACGTATATTGAACGCTAAGGTGGAATTCACATTGAAAGAAGTTTTGGAAATTGCAAAGAAGGAGTTTCATGATGTTATCATTGATAGCATTAAGCGAAAGAGGTAATTAATGGATGAAACTGGAATGAGTCATGCCATTGATGCAAGAATATATAAAGATGAAGAAGAGGTTGATATTGGTTACAAGCAACCAACAAATGAAAAGAATGGGTATAATCAACGAGTACGTTTCGAAGATTATAGTGATAAAGAAATAGAAACTTTGAGCCATTATACTCAAAAGCATTAGACAAGGGTAACTACTGAGGTATTGGTGAAAGTAAGAGATATAGAAGAACCAATTATTGCTTTAATCGACCATGGTTCTGAAATAAATCTTATGTCTAAAGATCTTTATAAGAAGCAAAAATGGCCAATTGATATAGAATATGGATGGGTAATATGAGCAACTAATAACACATGGGGCGAATTATATGGAGCTTGTCCAGATTTCAAAATTTGGATTGGAGATGTTGTGACGGAGTAACATTTGTTTGTTCAAGATACACCGTCTTATCCGTTGATTTTAGGACAACCTTATATTATGGCAATACGGATGGAAACAAAAGTACTTGATGATGGTTCTGCTTATGGAAGGGTACGTAGCGAAGATGGAAGGAAAGCTGTACAATTTCTAACAGTACCTCCTAACCATGAACAGAATCGAGATAGGTTGAGGGAGAAACCATTGCCAAAGATTGTTGAAGGATTTAAGGATTTTGGAGAGGTACCACTATAAAGCGAGATTATAGAGGTACAAAAGAGGAGGTACTCTCGCGAGATGAAGGTACCTTTGATGCAAGTTTTATTGGTATTTTTGAGAATGGAAATATTATATATAAAATAGTTAATGATTTTAAAAGAAAAGAAAAAAAAAAGATCATATAAGATTGAAGGAGAATTATACAAGTTAGGTACATTGCAAGATGATGAGAGGATTTTAGGTATTTATGAAGAAAATGGACTGGAAGATTCATTGGAATTGATTACATCTATTGGATTAGGAGATAATGATAAGATTGTTGAGATTCATTCAAGAGAGGTTTATACCATACTTGAATCTTTTCAAGCACCAGAAGTCACTATAGAGACGAGATATAAAACGATAGATAAGAAGGTAAAGCTTGTTGCCAGACCATTACCAAAAGATTCTAAGGAACAAATGGGAGAAGCATCAAAAGAAGCAAGTTTAAGAGATCCAATGAGAATTGGACATCAGTTTACTCAAGAGACTTTTGAAGAATTGAAGATTAGTTCTGATGGTTCTTTATTGCCAGAGGAAATTACTTGCTTCAAAAAGATGTTGGCTAAATAAGGTAGATTGTTTGCCTTCGAATCTCATGAAATTGGGTGTGTAGATCCGAATATTATAACACCTATGCCGCATGTACCTTAGAATCTAAGACCGATTCCAGTACTGAGGGCACATTTACCTAAATTGGTGGAATTATTAAAAGAAAAGATGAAGATGAAAATATTGGAACCCTCATTTGCGCCGTATTCTAGTCAATGGTTTATGGTACCTAAGAAAAATGGATCACTACAGTTTATTCAAGATATGCAACCGATGAATGCAGTAATTGTTAGGAATGTAAGAATTGGACCTATTGTGGATGAATTTTTTAAGGCATTTATAAGAAGGGCGATCTATTCAATGGGTGACTTGTATTCGGGTTATGTTCAATTTCAACTTGTCGAAAGAAGTAGAGATATGACAACAATGAGGACACCACTTGGATTGGTTAGAATGTGCACTCTTCCACAAGGTGCGACCAACTCAGTTGCGTATATGATGAATGGGATGAATAAGGTATTGAGTGATTTTATTCCAGAGAAGATTATGCCTTTTTTGGATGATGTTCCTATAAAAGGGTGCAGAGAAGGAGACAAGGATGAAACTTTAGATAAGAGGGAGTGTCGCAAATATGTTGTTGATCATATACAAGATTGTGAAAAGATTTTAACTCGGCTTGGAGAAGTTCATCTTACATTATCGGATATGAAGTCCATATTTGGAGTACAAGAGGTTGTGATTGTTGGACATTTATGTGGATCTTACGAAAGAAAACCAGATCCGACTAAGGTTGATGCAATTGGAAGGATGAAAGAGGATTGTGAATCTTTAACAGAGGTTTGCAGGTTTTTAGGTACATGTGTATTTTATCGCATGTGGATCCTTCATTATGTACACAAAGCGGATTCATTATATGAACTGTTATGCAAAGGCTACCGATTTAAATGGAAAGAAAGGCATATTCAGGGAATGCAAAGATTGAAGAAATTATTGATGTCACCTCTAATATTGAGGAAGGTTGATTATAAGTGCAATAGACCAGTGATTCTTATTGTGGACGCTAGTCCAATTGCCATTGGATGGGCTGTGGGTCAAGATGATTTAAGTGGGAATAGATTTGCAGTTCGATTTGGAGCTAAAGTTTTAAGTATTCGTCAGCGTGCATATTCGCAAGTCAAAAGAGAACTTTGGGGAATTATTTTGGCTATGAAAGCTGAAAAGGACTATTTGATTGGGGTAGTAGTAGTAATTGAAACAGGTTGCTTGCCATTGCTTGGAATGATTACTAACTGTTCAACGCCAGATATTGCAATGTTGAGATGGATTGCTTATATTAAGTCACTTAATCTGGAATTTAAGCATGTTACTGGGAAGGACAATTTAGTAGCAGACATACTATCTCGAGTAACATACGAGAGGGAGGATGAAATGGTTGAAGACATTGATGACGTTGGATTGAAATTCTATTCAATGTCAAATCTCAACAAGGAAGACAAGCTATTTCTTGAAGAAGCTTATGAAGGAGAATTATTGGATATTGGTCATTACTTAAATACCTTGACTAAGTAGACGAATTGGTCTATAGAAAAATTCAAACAAATAAGAAAAAAAACATATGGATTTTTGCTTCGAGATGGATTCTTATGGAAGAGACCGAAGAAAGGAATTGAGATGCCACAATGAGTGATAGGCAAAAAGTAAGAAAAACTAAAATTATTAAAAGAGTTTCATGATAGTTTATAGGCAAGGCATAGAAGAATCAGGGCTACTTTTGCTAAACTCAAGGAACGATATTGGTGGAAAAATATGTATCGAGATGTGCTCTCATTTGTAGAGTCATGTGAAATCTGTTAATCATATTCTAATATCCGACATCAAGATGGTCTTCATCCTACGTATCCTTTGGCTATTCATTTTAAATGTGTTGTTGATTTGGTTATTATGCCAGTTGGGTTATGACAGATGAGATATTTGGTCTTAGCTCGTGAAGATTTATTAAATCAAATAGAAGGAAGAGCATTGAGGACAAAATCTACAGAGGAGATTTGTAGGTTTTTGCTTGAAGATGTCATTTGCCGCTACGGATGTGTAGGAAAAATCACTACAGATCGTGGAGAATTAAATGCACAAGAACCTTGTAAGTTCTTTGAAAGATGTGGAGTTAAACTATCACTGACTACTGCTTATAATCCGGAAGGGAATGCAAAAAGTGAATGTGGTCACCCACCGATTGTGAAAGCATTAGTTAAAACTTGTAATGGGAAAGTTAGAGAGTGGCCACGACTTTTGCCATTTGCATTATGGACTGATCGAACAACACATAGTTTGGTGACAAGATATATGCCAGTAGAACTTATGACAGGTCGAAAACCAATTATGTCGATTGAAGAAAGGGTACGTACTTGGAGTATGCTACCATGGGAAGATGGATTGACAAGAGAAGAACTTCTGGCTATTAGGATTTGACAATTGGAGCAAAGATCGAAAGATGTGCAAATAACGTTGGAAAGGTTAAAAAGAGCAAGGTTACAAAATAAGGCACGATTCGATAAGAAACATCGATTGAGACCTAAAGCAGTTGAAGAAGGTGATTTGGTATTTATTTATGATAGTAGTCTGGACATCCAATATAGCACTTTATGGAAGTTTTCAAAACGTTGGTTTGGACCATATGTGGTACTAACTGTTCATGATAATGCGACTTATTCATTACGGGAATTAGATGGTACAAAATTGAAAATACCAATTGCAGGGAAGCGAGTAAAAATATTTAAATAAAGTCAGGCGGAGATGAATATGGAAGACCTTAATGAAGGTATAGAGATTCCGCAGTAAGAAGATGAAAGTGATTTGGATAATGAAGGTGAGGAAGACAAACTTGACAAAGATGTAAAGAATATATTATAAATCAAACAGCAATTGGATAAATTGGTACATACCGGAGGATGCATAAGTTTAGAGGGAGTGGATGTCGTGTTGTAACACGAGTATACCGTGAAAGTATAAAGAAAGGGGACTTTTATTACTGTTCAGTTACCTCGAATGTTGGGAGCAACGACCGATTCCAGTGCCAATATTTAAGGGCCAGTTCAGACACCCCATCATAGTCAGTCAGGGCATACTTACCAGTAAGAAAATGCTCTATTCGAGTCCAATAGTTGGAGTCAACAGAATCAAAAGGACTAAATTGATGACTGAGCGAGCTTGACGTGAAGGACCAATTTGACCCAATTACGGGAACATCCAGGTCTTACTACGGGCCTCTTAGCCAATATGAGACCTGATTTGGTCAGGCGACTCAATGTGGTCTCGATTACGGGGGTTTCGATTCCATTTTAAGTTGTCATATTCTCTATGCCGTTTCAAGGAACATTGTTTCCAAAAAAAGAACCTTTTAAAAGGAAAAAAAATGGAGGAGAAAGCTCTAACGACGGAGCCAATTCTGGATCCAAGACAGAAGATTGAAGAAATTCAGAGGCTAGGATTTGAAAGAGGGAAGAATTAGGATTTTAAAGGGAGAGAGCTAGCTTCATGCTTCGAGGAAAAAAAAAAGACAAAGAATTGGAATTTTTTTTCTTCATAGGGTTTTGGAGAAGACAAAGGTAATCGCTGCTGAAAGTCAGTGTTGTATTGATGAACTGGATTTTTTTTTTTTTTTTTTTTTTTTTTTTTTTTCCAAAAGAGAGAAAAAAAAAAATTTAGAAATGGTTAGGGTAGAGGAGAGGATTCAGAGATTCGAGAATTAGGAAGGTTAAAAAAAAGGGAGGATACAAGGTTTTTGGGTAGGGATCAGAAAAGGAACTTTTGGCGATCAATGCTGAAAGGATGATGTGTTGTACTAGTGAATCAGGGTTTTAATGAAGTGGGTGTGATTACCCTTGACTGTTTTGTGAAATCAAAGTTACATCTATGATTGAAGAATTAAAAGGGTGTCTATAGGATTGAGGATGCGGAGTAAATGAAAATTTTTGGGTTAATCTAACAAGACAGTTAGTGGATACGAAGTCGTGAGTATAAAGCGGTATCGGAGATTAGCAGATTGGATTGTTTGGGGTTCTCTGTAACGTCTGGAGACCTACAGGCTGGGACAAAAAGGATTTTGACGAGCAGTCGAAGGACATTCGCATAGATTTATGGTATATTCTTACAATCATTTATATTCCAACAGTCAAAAACTGATAGACTGCTTGAATATTAGCGAGTCTCTATACTACCTTCTACAGCTAGATGTCTGGTGTATTCTCGAGCAAGAAAGCACGTAATACGACAGCGTCTAGCTGTAGGAGGTAGTATAGTGTTACGCTAGTACTTGAGCAGTCTATCGGATTCTTAACTACCTAAATACAATCTATATTGGATTGCAATGTAAAAGCTTAATTTCAATATAAAATACCTAGAAACCCTATATAACTTCAATCTCTTTTGTTATTTATATTTTATTTTATTTATTTTATATTTTTATTTTATCTTTATTATTAATTACCTTAATCCTAGACCGTGAACTTCGGCAAGCTGTGATCCTCAATCTGTCCTTCCGACTTGTTGTGAAACATCTATTGCTAGTATCTCTGCAAGCCCTTTCGGATGCTCAAGAAGTTTCAATTCAACCCCGCTTACAGATTGTGAGGCTATGCTACAATCCGCACCGATGTCCCTTGGCCGCTCATCGATATTCCTCTTATCCTTGTCGGTAGGTCCCCAATTATTACGATAATCCTAAACAACTCCCAATTTGCCAACTCTCAATATCTCTTTAAACTATTGGTAGATATCTTCTATCCGTACAGTCAGATTGACCCAACCACGCATGCATTCAGCATACTTAACCTTCTAGACAACTCTGAATTTCAACCACAGAAGTATCTCCCATTCCATCAACAATCAAGAGTACCAACCTTTTCTCCCTTCTAGAAAAATCTAGTTCATCAATATAACACTGACTTTTAGCAATCATCCTCTTAGTCTCCCCAAAATCCTATATAAAAAAAAACCCCAATTCTCCATCTTTTTTCGAAAGCATGAAGCTAGTTCTCTGACCTACAATCCCAATTCTCGAAAAAAAATCCATTTCTTAACCTACCCTCCCCTTTTACTCTGAGAATATCCTATTCTTTTGCCTTGGACTCCCCAAATTAGAACAACTGACCCTACGTTTTCTCTCCCATTTTCACCTTTAAGAGATCTTTTTACAGAAAGGACGTTTCCAGAACGGCATAAAGAATGAAATAGCCTGAAATAGAATCGAAGCCCCATAATTGGACCGCATTGGATTGCCCAACCAAGTCAGGTCTCATACTAGATAAGAGGCCCATAATAAGACCTCGATTAGATGTCTTGAAATTAGATCCAATTGGCTCTTCGAACTAGACTCATCCGACGTTGAATTGGTCCTTTTTCTTATTGTTGGCTCCTATTACTGGAATCGAACGAAACATTTCGTTATTAATGAGTATGCCTCGGCTGACTGTACCTGACCTCTCATTATTTGTACTGGAATTGGTCGCCGCATCTAACATCCAAGGTGACTAAATATTAATAAATCTTCTTCATTTATATTTTCATCATATAGATGTGTTACAACACAACATCCACTCCTTCTGAGCATGTGCATCCTCTGGTATGTACTAATTAACCTAGTTGCTGTTTGATTCATAATATGTTCTCCAAATCTTCGTCTAGTCGATTTTCATCGTCTCTGCTATCCAATCAATTTCATCTTTCTACTTCAGAATATCTATGTCTTCATTAAGGTCTTCTATATTTATTTCTGCATATCTTTGTATAAATAATTTCACTCTCTTCCTTGTAATTGGTATTTTTAACCTTGTGCCATCTAACTCTCGCAATGAGTAAGTCACATTATCATGAACAATTGCTCTCACATACGGTCCAAACCAACGTTTTGAAAACTTCCATAAAGTGCTATATTGGATGTCCAGACTACTATCATAAATAAATACCAAATCACCTTCTTCAACTGCTTTAGGTCTCAATCGATGTTTCTTATCGAATCGTGCCTTATTTTGTAACCTTGCTCTTTTTAACCTTTCCAACGTTATTTGCACATCTTTCGATCTTTGCTCCAATTGTCAAATCCTAATAGCCAGAAGTTCTTCTCTTGTCAATCCATCTTCCCATGGTAGCATACTCCAAGTACGTACCCTTTCTTCAATCGACATAATTGGTTTTCGACCTGTCATAAGTTCTACTGGCATATATCTTGTCACCAAACTATATGTTGTTCGATCAGTCCATAATGCAAATGGCAAAAGTCGTGGCCACTCTCTAACTTTCCCATTACAAGTTTTAACTAATGCTTTCACAATCGGTGGGTGACCACGTTCACTTTTTGCATTCCCTTCCGGATTATAAGCAGTAGTCAGTGATAGTTTAACTCCACATCTTTCAAAGAACTTACAAGGTTCTTGTGCATTTAATTCTCCACGATCTGTAGTGATTTTTCCTACACATCCGTAGCGGCAAATGACATCTTCAAGCAAAAACCTACAAATCTCCTCTGTAGATTTTGTCCTCAATGCTCTTCCTTCTATTTGATTTAATAAATCTTCACGAGCTAAGACCAAATATCTCATCTGTCATAACCCAACTGGCATAATAACCAAATCAACAACACATTTAAAATGAATAGCCAAAGGATACGTAGGATGAAGACCATCTTGATGTCGGATATTAGAATATGATTAACAGATTTCACATGACTCTACAAATGAGAGCACATCTCGATACATATTTTTCCACCAATATCGTTCCTTGAGTTTAGCAAAAGTAGCCCTGATTCTTCTATGCCTTGCCTATAAACTATCATGAAACTCTTTTAATAATTTTAGTTTTTCTTACTTTTTGCCTATCACTCATTGTGGCATCTCAATTCCTTTCTTCGGTCTCTTCCATAAGAATCCATCTCGAAGCAAAAATCCATATGTTTTTTTTCTTATTTGTTTGAATTTTTCTATAGACCAATTCGTCTACTTAGTCAAGGTATTTAAGTAATGACCAATATCCAATAATTCTCCTTCATAAGCTTCTTCAAGAAATAGCTTGTCTTCCTTGTTGAGATTTGACATTGAATAGAATTTCAATCCAACGTCATCAATGTCTTCAACCATTTCATCCTCCCTCTCGTATGTTACTCGAGATAGTATGTCTGCTACTAAATTGTCCTTCCCAGTAACATGCTTAAATTCCAGATTAAGTGACTTAATATAAGCAATCCATCTCAACATTGCAATATCTGGCGTTGAACAGTTAGTAATCATTCCAAGCAATGGCAAGCAACCTGTTTCAATTACTACTACTACCCCAATCAAATAGTCCTTTTCAGCTTTCATAGCCAAAATAATTCCCCAAAGTTCTCTTTTGACTTGCGAATATGCACGCTGACGAATACTTAAAACTTTAGCTCCAAATCGAACTGCAAATCTATTCCCACTTAAATCATCTTGACCCACAGCCCATCCAATGGCAATTGGACTAGCGTCCACAATAAGAATCACTGGTCTATTGTACTTATAATCAACCTTCCTCAATATTAGAGGTGACATCAATAATTTCTTCAATCTTTGTATTGTCTGAATATGCCTTTCTTTCCATTTATATCGGTAGCCTTTGCATAACAGTTCATATAATGAATCTGCTTTGTGTACATAATGAAGGATCCACATGCGATAAAATACACATGTACCTAAAAACCTGCAAACCTCTGTTAAAGATTCACAATCCTCTTTCATCCTTCCAATTGCATCAACCTTAGTCGGATCTGGTTTTCTTTCGTAAGATCCACATAAATGTCCAACAATCACAACCTCTTGTACTCCAAATATGGACTTCATATCCGATAATGTAAGATGAACTTCTCCAAGCCGAGTTAAAATCTTTTCACAATCTTGTATATGATCAACAACATATTTGCGACACTCCCTCTTATCTAAAGTTTCATCCTTGTCTCCTTCTCTGCACCCTTTTATAGGAACATCATCCAAAAAAGGCATAATCTTCTCTGGAATAAAATCACTCAATACCTTATTCATCCCATTCATCATATACGCAACTGAGTTGGTCGCACCTTGTGGAAGAGTGCACATTCTAACCAATCCAAGTGGTGTCCTCATTGTTGTCATATCTCTACTTCTTTCGACAAGTTGAAATTGAACATAACCCGAATACAAGTCACCCATTGAATAGATCGCCCTTCTTATAAATGCCTTAAAAAATTCATCCACAATAGGTCCAATTCTTACATTCCTAACAATTACTGCATTCATCGGTTGCATATCTTGAATAAACTGTAGTGATCCATTTTTCTTAGGTACCATAAACCATTGACTAGAATACGGCGCAAATGATGGTTCCAATATTTTCATCTTCATCTTTTCTTTTAATAATTCCACCAATTTAGGTAAATGTGCCCTCAGTACTGGAATCGGTCTTAGATTCTAAGGTACATGCGGCATAGGTGTTATAATATTCGGATCTACACACCCAATTTCATGAGATTCGAAGGCAAACAATCTACCTTATTTAGCCAACATCTTTTTGAAGCAAGTAATTTCCTCTGGCAATAAAGAACCATCAGAACTAATCTTCAATTCTTCAAAAGTCTCTTGAGTAAACTGATGTCCAATTCTCATTGGATCTCTTAAACTTGCTTCTTTTGATGCTTCTCCCATTTGTTCCTTAGAATCTTTTGGTAATGGTCTGGCAACAAGCTTTACCTTCTTATCTATCGTTTTATATCTCGTCTCTATAGTGACTTCTGGTGCTTGAAAAGATTCAAGTATGGTATAAACCTCTCTTGAATGAATCTCAACAATCTTATCATTATCTCCTAATCCAATAGATGTAATCAATTCCAATGAATCTTCCAGTCCATTTTCTTCATAAATACCTAAAATCCTCTCATCATCTTGCAATGTACCTAACTTGTATAATTCTCCTTCAATCTTATATGATCTTTTTTTTTTCTTTTCTTTTAAAATCATTAACTATTTTATATATAATATTTCCATTCTCAAAAATACCAATAAAACTTGCATCAAAGGTACCTTCATCTCGCGAGAGTACCTCCTCTTTTGTACCTCTATAATCTCGCTTTATAGTGGTACCTCTCCAAAATCCTTAAATCCTTCAACAATCTTTGGCAATGGTTTCTCCCTCAACCTATCTCGATTCTGTTCATGGTTAGGAGGTACTGTTAGAAATTGTACAGCTTTCCTTCCATCTTCGCTACGTACCCTTCCATAAGCAGAACCATCATCAAGTACTTTTGTTTCCATCCGTATTGCCATAATATAAGGTTGTCCTAAAATCAACGGATAAGACGGTGTATCTTGAACAAACAAATGTTACTCCGTCACAACATCTCCAATCCAAATTTTGAAATCTGGACAAGCTCCATATAATTCGCCCCATGTGTTATTAGTTGCTCATATTACCCATCCATATTCCATATCAATTGGCCATTTTTACTTCTTATAAAGATCTTTAGACATAAGATTTATTTCAGAACCATGGTCGATTAAAGCAATAATTGGTTCTTCTATATCTCTTACTTTCACCAATACCTCAGTAGTTGCCCTTGTCTAATGCTTTTGAGTATAATGGCTCAAAGTTTCTATTTCCTTATCACTATAATCTTCGAAACGTACTCGTTGATTATACCCATTCTTTTCATTTGTTGGTTGCTTGTAACCAATATCAACCTCTTCTTCATCTTTATATATTCTTGCATCAATGGCATGACTCATTCCAGTTTCATCCATTAATTACCTCTTTCACTTAATGCTATCAATGATAGCATCATGAAACTCCTTCTTTGTAATTTCCAAAACTTCTTTCAATGTGAATTCCACCTTAGCGTTCAATATACGTTCTTCTAACACCCCTTTCAAATTTTTTTCCGCTTCAATGTCAAAAAGTAGCTTATAAGCAATTGATTTGCCCTTATCTTTTGTCTCCCTTGTTTTTTCTTCCAATGATGCTGAGGTATCCTTTACAGGCAATTCTTGTGAAGTTGCCTCTCGAGCCTTGTCTCCTCGAGTTTGCTTCTTAGAAGAATTTCCTTTTCTTGTATCATCAAAATTTTCTCGTCTCTTTTCTTCCATCAAAGCTTCATGTTGGCTCTTAGCAATATATGCATGAAGTGAAAGAGATTCAACAAGATCCTTCCAACCTGTTGCACCTCATATTGTAGGTGCAGTCCTCAATATCACTTCTCGAGGTAATTTTCCTTCTTGTATTGTAGAAATGGCAGAAGTCCAAAACTCAATAGTTTTCATACTTCCACCAAGGTCATCATCTACTTTAGCACCATAACTTGCACTTTCTCGTGCTGCTGTTTCATGCTCTTTTAAGTAATCTTGAACCAATGCTCTCATTCCTCCCTTGCCAAAATTGGTTTGAAGAAGATCCTCCCTATCTTTTAATGATATCTTCCCATCTTTCTAACAAATAATTCCTTGCCATATCATATTATTAAATTCATTGCAATCTTTCATAGTGTGTGAAGCATCATCACATCAAATGCATCTTTGTACATATCCTTGTTTCGAAACATTCTTCAAATTATTTGCAGAAGTATTCTCTTCAAATCTTACCAATTTGATTTGGAGATCTCGCATTCCTCATGTAATTTCTTCCATCCCCATATCTGCTTTCTTTCATAAGGATGTCAAAGGTTGAACTGTAGGCATTGTTGGTGGTGTTGTACGTACTGGAGCTTTGAGTGCTTATACTGTTTTTGGAATATTGCTCCTATCCTTCCTCCTTTCTCTTTTTGCAAGCAATCCCACCGCATCTTCAACGTTCTTCCACTTTGTTGTCAATCCTTCATCTTCTTCTTTGTCTTCAAGAAGGAGTTCCAATTTTCCTTGCAATTCTCCATCAACAGCTTGAAGAAATAGATCAACTTTGTTCGGCTCTAATGTCAATTTTTCTACCTTTGATAATTGAGAGTACTGCCTCTCAAATTCCCTTAGTAGCTCTGTTGCTTGCAAATTCTTATTAGGCCAATCAATCCATTTCAGAAATAGCTTCTTAGTAACATGATTAGCATCTTCCAAGAAATATTTGTCTTTCAATGCATGTGAAAAAACCTCCCATGAATTTCCATAACGATCCGTAATCGATGTAATATGGTCTCTTATCTCTGGTATCATGGCAAGTCTAAATAATTCAACCATTTTCTTCTCAGAAACCTGATTTAATTCCATTTCACGAACATAACATCTTAAATACCTTGAAATATTCCTTCCATCAAATTGATCAATTTTATTGACCACTGCTTGTAATGCTTTGGTTGTCAAAGCTTCCTTTCGATCATTACTTTGTTGTTGCTGCATTGATAATGAGAAGGCTTGAAACATACTAGCAATAGACGGATCCATGTGCATACCTTGTCTTTTAGAAGAACCTCTACCAGAAACTCCTCCCAAAGATCCTTCAAAATTTTTATTTTCGTTCTCCATAAAAATAAAAATAAAATCAAACAAAATTCTATACCTTCTACCTTAAGCTTTGACATCGGGTTCACCACTTATGTCATATTACGTGCTTTCCTGCTCGAGAATGCTTCGGGCATTTGACTGTAGAAGGTAGTATGGAGATTCGCTAATATTCAAGCAGTCTATTGATTTTTGACTATTGGAATATAAATAATTGTAAGAATATACCGTAAATCTATATGGATGTTCTTCGACTGCTCACCAAAATCCTTTTTGCCCCAGTCGGTAGGTCTCTAGATGTTACAGAGAACTCCAAACAATCCAATCTGCTAATCTCCGATACTGCTTTATACTCACGACCTTGTATCCACTAACTGTCTTGTTAGATTAACCCAAAAATTTTCATTCACTCCGCATACTCAATCCTATAGACACCTTTTTAATTCTTCAATCACAGATGTAACTTCGATTTCACAAAACAGTCAAGAGTAATCACACCCACTTCATTAAAATCCTGATTCCTTGTACAACACATCGATCTTTCAGCATTGATCGTCAAAATTCTCTTTTCTGATCCCTACCCAAAAACCTTGTATCCTCTTTTTTTTTTAACCTCCCTAATTCCCGAATCTTTGAATCCTCTCCTCCACGCTAACCATTTCCGAATGTTTTTTTTTTTCTCTCTTTTGGAAGAAAAAAAAAAAAAAAAAAAAAAAAAAAATCCAGTTCACCAATACAACACTGACTTTCAGCAACGATTGCCTTCGTCTTCTCCAGAATCCTATGAAGAAAAAAAAAAAAAACCCCAATTCTTTGTCTTTTTTTTCCCCTCGAAGCATGAAGCTAGCTCTCCCCCCTTAAAACCCTAATTCTCCCCCCTTCATTTTTTAACCTAACCTCCTCTTTAATCCTAATTCTCTCCTCTTTCAAATCCTAGCCTCTGAATTTTTTCAATCTTCTATCTTGGATCCGGAATTGGCTCTGCCATCAAAGCTTTCTCCTCCATTTTTTGTCTTTTAAAAGGTTCTTTTTTTAGAAATAACATTCCTTGAAATGGCACAGAGAATAGGACAGCCTGAAACGGAATCAAAACCCCCGTAATCGGAACCACATTGAGTCATCCGACCAAATCAGGTCTCATATTGGCTAAGAGGCCCGTAGTAAGACCTAGATGTTCCTGTAATTGGGTCAAATTGGTCCTTCACGTCAGGCTTGCTCAATCATCAATTTAGTCCTTTCGATTCTATTGACTCCCACTATTGGACTCGAACAGAGCATTTCATTATTGATAAGTATGCCCTGACCGACTATAACGGGGTGTCTGAATTGGCCCCTGAATATTGGCACTGGAATCGGTCGTTGCTCCTAATATTCGAGGTAACTGAACATTAATAAAAGTCCCCTTTCTTTATATTTTCATAGTATACTTGTGTTACAATACAACAACGCCCGATGCGTTCTGAAGCAAGATAGCACGTAATATGACAGTGTTGCGTCATTACCTACTTTTTGGAGTTTGTCAAGTGCGGATCCAAATCAACATTTGTTTCAATTCTTGACGGCATGTGTAGCCAATAATGGAAGAACAGAAGACATTTAGCTAAGATGGCTGCTAGGGCCATTGAAAGACACAACATTTGAGTAGTATAACTGCCAATCTATGGGAAAATTTATCAATTGGAAGGCATTGAAAAATACATTTTTAGCCCATTTTTGACCAATTGGTTTTGAAGAACGTCTTAGAGAAAAATTAATGAACAGGAAAATGGTACCAGGAGAAGCGGTATAGTCATATTATAGTCGCATAGCAGATATACTTCAAAAATGGCCAAATAACCAAATACCGAAATCGTTTGTGTTGTCCATATTGGTTAATGGACTACACCCACTAGAATTGAAGATGTTTGTAAAGGAGGCCCAATCAGCCACCATTGCATCATCTCTTGAGCGAGCAAAAGTATGGGAGGAATGTCACTATGACCAGAACTTAACAATTGGAGCCACAATGATTCCATTTCAAGGAGGTTATCAAATGACAAATTGGAATGACGCATCAAAAAGTTATCTAAGAAGGAATGATTATGGTACAATTCCACATAAAATGGTGGATGATGTTCCATTGCAAGCTGTACCACCATCATCATCACAACCATATGCGCCTTATTCCGTGTATCAAAAACCAATACCTACGAAGGAATTGCCAAATGTATTGGTATCAAGGGATCCCAATGAGTCATTGCTGTTAACATTGACGAAAAAAATGGATGAATTGGCTATGAATCTGGCCAAGGATAAAGAAAAAAGGCATAAACCAACCAATATGCGTTCCAATGACTAGTACAGCAATTATAAGGGATAAGGTCATTTAGTAATAGAATGTCCTTTACTACCTCAAATGACTGTATAATATACCTTTTGCAACGGCAAGCATATTACAACCAACTGTTGGAATTTATGGAAGCAACAACAACTCAGTAACCAGATAATAATTCAACCAACTTCGTGGAATGTCAATCAAGTACAAACGAATAATAGGTTTGGTTGGAATGGAAATCGAGTGAATAAACAAAAGAAGAATTATTCCAATTTCTTAAACTCTGAATTTCACCAAGAAGGTGTATCCAATACTCACAGATTGGCGATGAATCAATCAAGATACCAGCAATATCTACCCATGACGAAGCCAATACCAAAGTCTACAGTAACAATGGATCAATCAAGATCCTTTATTCATCCGACATAGAACAGACCTAGCTGTTATATACCAGTAGAGACATCCAATATCTCTAAAGGAGCTGGCAGGAGACCACTTTGTTACTATCATTGTAGACGAATCAGACATTATACAAGTGAATGTCCTAATCCAAGGGCCAGTGATGACTATGCTCTAATATGTGGAAATTGTAAGCAGTCTAGTCACACTTATCAGCAGTGCAATGCGCCCTTTAATTATAATAATCGAGACCAGTAAATACAAACAAGCCAATCGGCAGAGGACAAAGGCCCTGTTCAACAAGACTCACTAGTACATCGTATCAAGGTGGTGAACGCAGTGCTTACCAGAGGCCAACAAAAAGACAAGAATCCAATTCAAGACCTAGATGAACCAATTGTAGGAGAGCAAGTAGCGTCGTCCATGAGGCTAAATGAACCAATATCAGTATTGGAACATATCCCAATATTGAGACCTCAATAGACTGAAAAACCTAATTTGATTCCATGTGCCAATTTACCAGGACCATCAAGATCAATTCCAACTGATCAAGTACCAATACATGTATAGCCCAATAAAAGATCTTACGCATTAAAAAAACCTTTAGTAGTAGAAAAGTTGGCAAAGTTACTAGCGGCAATCCCAATCGCTAGGAAAGAATTGCTTCCGAATGGAGTAAAATCGAAACCAATGAAATGCAAAAGAGCATTGGAAATTACTCTCAATATGGAATCCTATGACATTCTGAAGGATTTGGATGTTATTCAGCCTTCAATTACAATGAAGCAACTTTTGGCTGTATCATCGAAATGTCTATCTATATTGAATTCAGCGTTAATACGACGAAGATCCTGTACTAAAGAAATTCATGAAGTTAGCTTAAACCCAAATCCGAGAGCACCAATAATCGATGTATCAATCGATGGCATTTTAATTCCAAAGGTATAAGTCGATGGTGGCTCCAGTGTGAATTTAATGAATGTGGATACAATGGAGTACTTGGATCTAAAGCAATTTCTACCTACGACATTGGTCTTGCGAATGATAGATCATAGTTGGGTAAAATCAATGAGAATCTTACAAAATATTGCCACTGTAATTATGGGATTGACATACAAAATTGATTATATTGTATTTCGATTACAGAGTTCTACGTTATTGTATCCCATTTTATTGGGCAAACCTTGGCTTTATGAAGCCAAAGCTAAGAACGATTGGGACTGAGGCACATTGACAATTGGAAAAGGTCGTGACCAGATTGTTTTACAGATGTACCCGGTACAATATCATGGAGAATCTCAATTGCCAGAATCAAAATTTATATCAAACAATGAGAGTCAATTGATTGAGGCAGATGACGATGCTATAGGTTTACCACAATTTGGGGTAGGACAAAATACTTCAACAACAAAGGCAGGATTCTACCAATGTGGAAGTCCCGGTAAATATTTACTACATCAGGAGGATGCGACTAACTCAGATCATGCTATTACCGACTAGATGAACAATCTCGCAGTCAATAGAGTCAACACATTGGAACCAGATTTGGGTAGTTCCCATATGTTGGATAATACAAGATATTCAGATTAGGAGAAGATAATTAAATCAAAGGTTGTTGAAGACCTTGTGTGTCAATCTATTAACTTGGGTACCAACAAAATGCCACAACTAATTAAAATATATGCTGATATTATCGGTACAAAATTAGATGCTTGGAAACAATTTTTTGTCCATAACAAATCTACCTTTGCGTGGTCGTATGTGGATTTGAAAGGGATTCCAGTCGACGTGTGTGAGCACCAGATTATTCTGGAGGAGGATGTTACGCTAGTTCGTCAAAGATAACACCGGCTTAACCTAAAATATTTTCTTTTAGTGAAAGAGGAATTGGATAAATTTCTCGACGTGGGTTTTATTTATCCTATTCTGTATAGTGCATGGGTGTCGCCAATCGTGATGGTATCAAAGAAGAATGGAAAAATCAAGATATCTCAAGATTTTCAAAAGTTAAATGTGGCTACTAAGAAGGACTATTTTTCATTACCATTTACAGATAGTATTTTGGACGCAGTGGTCGGACATGAATGTTACTCATTTTTGGACGGATTTTTGGGATATAATCAAATTAAAATTACCGAAGAAGACCAATTGAAGACTACGTTTACTACAGATTGGGATACATTCATCTATAAAGTAATGCCATTTGGGTTATGTAATGCCCCGGCTACTTTTCAACAGGTAATATCTTAAGCATTTCAAGATTACCTACGTTTATCAATGGAGATATTTTTGGACGATTTCTGCATCTTTAGTACAACGGCTGAACATCTAGCATGCCTGGATAACTGTTTGAATCAATGCGACAAGTATGGGATATCTCTAAATTCATAGAAGTGTCAATTTGGCGTACCATCGGAAAGCTATTGGAACACATTGTCTCTGTTAAAGGTATCACTATGGACCCCGATAAAGTTACTTATATATTGGGTTTATCAAAGCCAAATACGGTGTCGATCATATGTAGTTTCATCGGCCATGTCAGCTACTATTGGCATTTTATTGAATCCTTTGCGGTTATCTATCAACCGTTAACTCACTTGTTAAAGAAACCCCTGTCAGACGGATCTAGCCCAATATGGACTAAAGACTGTACTTTCTCATTCGACGAATTGAAACGAAAATTGGTATCTGTCCCAATTCTTATAACACCTTATTAGACAAAACTGTTTCATATCTATGTGGATGCGTCAAATGTTGCTATTAAATCCGTTCTCAGTCAAAAGGATGAAAAAAGATTAGATCATCCTATATATTATGTGAGCCGATAATTCGTTGCTGCAAAACAAAATTATAATACTATCGAGCGAAAGGCCCTCGGAATGATCTACTCTGTACAGAAATTCTGCCACTATCTACTTGGATACCCATTTGTATTCCACGTTGATCATGATGCGCTTGAGTACATGATAAATAAACCTCAATTGAGTGGACGTATTGCTCAATAGATGTTATTACTTCAAGAATTTAATTTTACTATCAATGTACGACCTAGAAAAGAAACATGCCAATGCAGATCACTTGTATCGATTGTCCAATATCTTGGGTAATGAGCCTATTAATGATACACTTCTTGACGTGCAGTTATTTGCTGTCGAAGTGATTACAACTGACTATAGTGAATTGATTCAATATCTGACATTTCAGACATTTCTACCTACATATAGTGAGAAACTCAAGAAACGACTAATTTTAAAAAGTGTGCCGTATATCATAATTGGAGATGCCTTGTACAAACAAAGGCGGGATGGAATTTTATGCCATTGCATCTTTCAAAGTAAAGTTCGTACAATTTTGGAAGGATGTCATTTGGACAATTGTGGAGGATATTTTGCAGGTGATAGCACCGCACGTTGTCGGGGTAGAGAGAGTTTGCCTCAAGAAAATGTTGGACTTCTGGCTGTCACTAATTATTCAATCAAGCTTGAAAATAAAGAAAGCCCTAAGTTTATATATAATTTTTCACTATTTGAGTAATTACACCAAATACACAATCCTCAAGTAACCCACAACTTCCAAAATATGATAAAATCTTCTAAATCCTTGTTTATTCTTATCTAGAGATTTTTCCGAACTTCAACACTTCATATCTCTTAATCCGACCGTCCAAAAAAACTCAAATTTTACATGAGATACTGATGTATTCTTATTAACTTCTACACCAATTTTCAATTGCAAATTCATTGCAGATCTTGAGATATCTTGAAATCCCTAACAATCGCTTCAAACCCTTGTCTTTATACATCCACGTGCAATTTTCTTCATATCTCACAAAATATAAGCTCAAATGCCACGAAATTTGTATGTATAGCTTTTTAATACAAAATTTTACATTCTTCAAAAAGTTTGAGCCAAAAATTTGTCCGAAAACTCAAGTTATGGCTCCAACCATTACTACAAACAAATCCGCTTACTTACTGCTTTTGATTTGGAAGTGTCGCCTTCAACTCCTTACAACTCCTTCATATGAACTCCAAAAGCAATAATTCTTTCATAAAAGATGTAGGCCTTGAAATCGCCGTTCCAGTCGCACCTTCCGATCTTCAAAAGCTGCAGTAAAACTCCTTGTACTCTCAAAACAGTAACAGTATGTCTTAAATATACATCTTAACTTCAAACGGTTATAACTTTTTCATTCTAACTCCAAATCCTCTAATTTTTGTACACAAATTGTATCCAAAATCCTAAACTTTACAACCCTAGCTTTTAATCTCCAAATGCCCCCTTTGAAGTCGCCGAAACCCTTCTTAAGGTCGTGGGCAGCCTCCTCAAAGCCCATTGGGCATGGTATTCGACCAATAGGGATGAAGTTTTCCATTCCTTGCCTTCATCCGACCATGCCTTGCTTTCATCCCTCCCAATTAGCTTCTTACTAGTTTAGGTTTTCATCCTTAGGTTTCCACCTTCTCCCAAGGCTTCATACTAAATATTTAGGTCCTATATATATATATATATATATATATATATTTTAATGTCAAAATCAAAAGAAGTAAAGAAACAAAGTAAAGTTTCTTATACCAACTTCTTTTAATTTAATCTACTAGCCACTCTAACACACATCTAGATTTATCAACATATAACATGTTTTAGCTAATTTTTACATACTGTAAGCATTTACAGTATGACAACGTAAGGCTTTAATGGCTGGATATTGATGGCCAACAATGTTTTCGGATGCACACCAATTTGTTCGTTGTTGTAATCCTTGTCAATGAATTGGTCAACCCACAGGTACTTCAGCAATATCGTTAGTACCAATCTTGGCACAAGAACCATTTGAAAAATGGGGAATTGATTTTGTTGGACCCATTGCACCCAGCATCGAGACATAGATAAAAGTGATATATTTTAGTAGCCACGGATTATGTCACCAAATGGGCAGAGGCCATGGCAACAAAAACTGATAATGCCAATACCATAGCAATATTTTTATATGAGAACATTATCACTCGTTTTGGTTGTCCAAAAGAATTGGTTAGTGATCACGACATACATTTTCTTAATGCAACAATTGAAGCATTAACAACAAAGTATGAGATCAAGCACCGCAAAACTACACCTTATCATCCACGAGCCAATGGACAGACCGAAAAGACCAACGGTATCCTATGCAAGATATTAACAAAGACTATTTCAGGAATGGAAATCAATTGAGACACTAAATTAATTGTAACTTTATGGACGTACTGTACTACGTATAAAGTAACTACGAATTCGACCCCATTTCAATTGGTATACGGTCAGGAGGCAATTCTATCAATTGAATTGGAAGTCCAAAGTTTACGAATTGCGTTGGATGAATGTCTGGGAGACAAAAAATCTCTTCAATATAGGTTTGTACAATTGGAGAAATTGGATGAAGCTAGGGCTATGGCTCTCTTGATCATGGAAGCTACACAACGCCGTAGAAAGAGTTATTACGACAATAAGTTAAGGTCGAAATATTTTATCTCCAATGATCTAGTGCTACTTTATGATAGCCGCTTTAACAACTTTCCCGGTGTTGTATTGTAACACGAGTATACCGTGAAAATATAAAGAAAGGGGACTTTTATTAATATTCATTTACCTCGAATATTGGGAGCAACGAACAACTCCAGTGTAAATACTGAGTGGCCAGGTTCAGTCACCCCGTTACAGTCAGCTGGGGCATACTGAAATGCTCCATTCGATTCCAATAACGGAAGTCAGCAAGAAGAGAAAGGACCAATTCACACGACGGATGAGCCTGGTTCGAAGAGCCAATTGGATCCAATTTCAAGAATCCAATCCGGGTCCTCTTACCCAATATGAGACCTGAATTGGCCAGGCAACCCAATGCAATCTAATTACGGGAAAATCCAGGTCTTACTACAGGCCTTAGCCAATCTGACCCGAAGGACCAATTTGATCCAATTACGGGGACATCCGGGTCTTACTACTGGATTCTTAGCCAATATGATACCTGAATTGGTCGGGCAACTCAATGTGGTCCCGATTATGGGGTTTCGATTTTGTTTCAGGCTATCCTTTTCTCTATGCCGTTTCAGGGAACGTTGTTTTCGGTAAAAGGATCTCTTAAAGGTAAAAATGGGGGAGAAAGCTCTGACGGTGGGAGCCAATTCTGGATCCAAGACAGAAGATTGAAGAAATTTAGAGGATAAGGTTAGGGGAGAGAATAAGTTTTTGGGGAGTTTTGAATGATGGGGGAGAGCTAGCTTCATGCTTCAGGCGAGGAAAGAAGACAGAGAATTGGGTTTTTTTTCTTCATAGGATTTTGAGAAGACTGAAGCAATCGTTGTTGAAGTCAGTGTTGTAATGGTGAATCGAGATTTTTAATGAAGTGGGTTTGATTATTCTTGACTGTTTTGTGAAATCGAGTTACGTCTATGATGAAGAATTAAAAGGGTGTCTATAGGATTGAGTATGCGGAGTGAATGAAATTTATTGGGGTTAATCTAACTAGACAGTCAGTGGATACAAGATTGTGAGTATAAAGTGGTATCGGAGATTAGTAGATTGGGTTGTTCGGAGTTCTCTGTAACGTCTAGAGACCTACTGGCTGGGACAAAAAGGACTTCAGCGAGCAGTCGAAGGGCATCCGTATAGATTTATGGTATATTCTTGCAGTCGTTTATATTCCAATAGTCAAAAACTGATAGACTACTTGACTATCGGTGAATCTCCATACTACCTTCTACAGTCAGACGCTCGGCGCGTTCTCGAGCAAAAAAGCACGTAATACGACATAAGTGGTGAACCTGACGTGAAAGCTTGAGGTGGAAGGTATTGGATTTTGTTTGATTTTATCTTTATTTTTATGGAGAACGAAAATAAAAATTTTAAAGGATTTTTGGGAGGATTTTCTAGTGGAGATTCTTCTAAAGGACAAGGTATGCACATGGATCCGTCTATTGCTAATATGTTTCAAGCCTTCTCATTATCGATGCAGCAATAGCAAAGCAATGATCGAAAGGAAGCTTTGGCAACCAAAGCATTGCAAGCAGTGGTCAATAAAATTGATCAATTTGATGGGAGGAATATTTCAAGGTATTTAAGATGTTATGTTCGTGAAATGGAATTAAATCGGGTTTCTGAGAAGAAAATGGTTGAACTATTTGGACTTGTCACAATACCAGAGATAAGAGACCATATTACATCGATTACGATGTCGTATTGTAACACGAGTATACCGTGAAAATATAAAGAAAAGGGACTTTTATTAATATTCAGTTACCTCGAATATTGGGAACAACGACCAACTCTAGTGCAAATACTGAGTGGCCAGGTTCAGTCACCCCATTACAGTCAGCCGAGGCATACTGAAATACTCCGTTCGATTCCAATAAAGGGAGTCAGCAGGAAGGGAAAGGACCAATTCACGCGACGGGTGAGCCTGGTTCGAAGAGCCAATTGGATCCAATTTCAAGAATCCAATCCGGGTCCTCTTACCCAATATGAGACCTGCATTGGTCGGGCAACCCAATGCAGTCTAATTACGGAAAAATTCAGGTCTTACTACGGACCTCAACCAGTCTGGTTCGAAGAGCCAATTGGATCCAATTTCAAGAATCCGATCCGGGTCCTCTTACCCAATATGAGACCTGCATTGGTCGGGCAACCCAATGCAGTCTAATTACGGAAAAATCCAGGTCTTACTATGGACCTCAGCCAGTCTGGTTCGAAGAGCCAATTGGATCCAATTTCAAGAATCCAATCCGGGTCCTCTTACCCAATATGAGACCTGTATTGGTCGGGCAATCCAATGCAGTCTAATTACGGGAAAATTCAGGTTACTACAGGCATCTTACCCAATATGAGACCTGCATTGGTCGGGCAACCCAATGCAGTCTAATTACGGGAAAATCCAGATTACTACGGGCATCTTACCCAATATGAGACTTGCATTGGTCGGGCAACCCAATGCAGTCTAATTACGAGAAAATCCAGGTCTTACTACGGGCCTTAGCTAATCTGACGCGAGGACCTATTGGACCCAATTATACGAACATCCAGGTTACTACGGGCATCTTATCCAATATGAGACCTGAATTGGTCGGGCGACTCAATGTAGACCCGAGTACGGGGTTTCGATTCTGTTTCCGGCTGTCCTATTCTCTGTGCCGTTTCAGGGAACGTTGTTTTTAATAAATGGATCTCTTAAAGGTAAAAATGGAGGAGGAAGCTCTGACGGCGAGAGCCAATTTCGGATCTAAGCTCTGATGATGGGAGCCAATTCCGGATCCAAGACGGAAGATTGAAAAAATACAGAGGATAAGGTTAGGGGGAGAAGAAGATCGGGGGGGGTTTTTTTTTCAGATCAGGGGGTTTTTTGGATCAAAGAGCTAGCTTTAAGTTTTTTTTTCAGGATTACTAGTTCGATTTCATTGGAAGTTTTTGAAGATCAAGGGGATTGGAGAAGAGCTTCATGCTTCGCGTCGGGAAAGAAAAGACGGAGAATCGGATTTTTCTTCTTCATAGAGTTTTGGGAAGACTGAGGCAATCGTTGCTGAAGTCAGTGTTGTAATGGTGAATCGGGATTTCTTAATGAAGTGGGTTTGATTACTCTTGACTGTTTTGTGAAATCGAGTTACGTCTGTGATTGAAGAATTAAAAGGGTGTCTATAGGATTGAGTATGCGGAGTGCATGAAATTTATTGGCTTAATCTAACAAGACAGTCAGTGGATACAAGATCGTAAGTACAAAGCGATATCGGTGATTAGCAGATTGGGTTGTTCAGGGTTCTCTGTAATGTCTAGTGATCTACCGGTTGGGACAAAAAGGACTTCGACAAGCAATCAAAGGACATCCATATAGATTTACGATGTATTCTTCCAATCGTTTATATTCCAGTAGTCAAACTGATAGACTGCTTGACTATTGGCGAATCTCCATACTACCTTCTACAGCCAGACGCCCGGCATGTTCTCGAGCAGAAAAGCACGTAATACAACAAGAGTGGTGAACCCGACGTGAAAGCTTGAGGTGGAAGGTATGGATTTCGGTTGATTTTATCTTTATTTCATAGAAAACAAAAATAAAAATTTTAAAAGATTTTTGGGAGAAGTTTCTGGTGGGGATTCTTCTAAAGGACAAGGTATGTACATGGATCCGTCTATTGCTAGTATGTTTCAAGCCTTCTCATTATCAATGCAGCAACAGCAAAGCAATGATCGAAAGGAAGCTTTGACAACCAAAGCATTACAAGCAGTGGTCAATAAAATTGATCAATTTGATGGAAGGAATATTTCAAGGTATTTAAGATGTTATGTTCGTGAAATGGAATTAAATCGGGTTTCTGAGAAGAAAATAGTTGAACTATTTGGACTTGCCATCATGCCGGAGATAAGAGACCACATTACATCGATTACGGATCGTTATGGGAATTCATGGGAGGTTTTTTCACATGCATTGAAAGACGAATATTTCTTGGAGGATGCTGATCGCGTTACTAAGAAGCTGTTTCTGGAATGGATTGAACGGCCCAATAAGAATTTGCAAGCAACAGAGCTACTAAGAGAATTTGAGAGGCAGTACTCTCAATTATCAAAGGTAGAAAAATTGACATTAGAGCCTAACAAAGTTGATCTATTTCTTCAAGCTGCTGATGGAAAATTGCAAGGGAAATTGGAACTCCTTCTTGAAGACAAAGAAGAAGATGAAGGATTGACAACAAAGTGGAAGAACGTTGAAGATGCGGTGGAATTGCTTACAAAAAAAGAAAGGAGGAAGGATAGGAGCAATATTCCAAAAACAGTACAAGCACTCAAAGCTCCAGTATGTACAACACGACCAATAATGCCTACAGTTCAACCTTCGACATCCTTATGAAAGAAAGCAGATATGGGGATGGAAGAAATTATACGAGGAATGCGAGATTCAAATCAAATTGGCAAGACTTGAAGAAAATACTTCTATAAATAATTCAAAGAATGTTTCAAAACAAGGATATGTACAAAGATGCATTTGGTGTGATGATGCTTCCCACACTAGAAAAGATTGCAATGAATTTAATAATATGATACGGCAGGGAATTATTTGCTGGAAAGATGGGAAGATAGCATTGAAAATTAGAGAGGATCTTCTTCAAACCAATTTTGGCAAGGGAGGAATGAGAGCATTGGTTCAAGGTTACCTAAAAGAACATGAAACAGCTGCACGAGAAAGTGTAAGTTATGGTGCTAGAGTAGATGATGAAATTGGTGGAAGTACGGAAACAAGTGAGTTTTGGGCTTCTGTCGTTTCTACAATGCTAGAAGGGAAATTACCTCGAGAAGCATTATTGAGGACTGCACCTACAATACGAGGTAGAACAAGCTGGGAGGATCCTGTTGAGTCTCTTTCAGTTCATGCATATATAGCTAAGAGCCCACATGAAGCTTTGATGGAAGAAAAGAGACGAGAAAATTTTGATGATACAAGAAAAGGAAATTCTTCTAAGAAGCAAACTCAAGGAGACAAGGCTCGGGAGGCAGCTTCACAAGAATTGCCTGTACAGGATACTTGAGCATCATTGGAAGAAAAAACAAAGGAGACAAAAGATAAGAGCAAATCAATTGCTTATAAGCTACTTTCTGACATTGAAGCGGCAACAAATTTAAAAGGGATATTGGAAGAACATATATTAAATGCTAAGGTGGAATTCACATTGAAAGAAGTCTTGGGAATTGCAAAGAAGGAGTTTCATGATGTTATCATTGACAGCATTAAGCGAAAGAGGCAATTAATGGACGAAACTGGAATGAGTCATGCTATTGATGTAAGAATATATAGAGATGAAGAAGAGGTTGATATTGGTTACAAGCAACCAACAAATGAAAAGAATGGGTATAATCAACGAGTACGTTTCGAAGATTATAGTGATAAGGAAATGGAAACTTTGAGCCATTATACTCAAAAGCATTAGACAAGGGCAACTACTGAGGTATTGGTGAAAGTAGGAGATATAGAAGAACCAATTATTGCTTTAATCGACCATGGTTCTGAAATAAATCTTATGTCCAAAGATCTTTATAAGAAGAAAAAATGGCCAATTGATATGGAATATGGATGGGCAATATGAGCAACTAATAACACATGGGGCGAATTATATAGAGCTTGTCCAGATGTCAAAATTTGGATTAGGGATGTTGTGACGGAGCAACATTTCTTTGTTCAAGATACACCGTCTTATCCATTGATTTTAGGACAACCCTATATTACGGCAACACGGATGGAAACAAAAGTACTTGACAATGGTTCTACTTATGCAAGGATACGGAGCGAGGATGGGAGGAAAGATGTACAATTTCTATTAGTACCTCCTAACCATGAACGAAATCGAGATAGGTTGAGGGAGAAACCATTGCCAAAGATTGTTGAAGGATTTAAGGATTTTGGGGAGGTAGCACTGTAAAGCGAGATTATAGAGGTACAAAAGAGGAGGTACTCTCACGAGATGAAGGTACCTTTGATGCGAGTTTTATTGGTATATTGGAGAATGGAAATATTATGTATAAGAAAGTTGATGATTTTAAAAGAAAAGAAAAAAAAAGATTATATGATATTGAAGGACAATTATGCAAGTTAGGTACATTGCAAGATGATGAGAGGATTTTAGGTGTTTATGAAGAAAATAGACTTGAAGATTCGTTGGAATTGATTATATCTATTGAGTTAGGAGATAATGATAAGATTATTGAGATTCATTCAAGAGAGGTTTATACCATACTTGAATCTTTTCAAGTACCAGAAGTCACTGTAGAGACGAAATATAAAACGGCAGATATGAAGGTAAAGCCTGTTGCTGGATCATTACCAGAAGATTCTAAAGAACAAATGGGAGAAGCATCAAAGGAAGCAAGTTTAAGAGATCCAATGAGTATTGGACATTAGTTTACTAAAGAGACTTTTGAAGAATTGGAGATTGATTCTGATGGTTCTTTATTGCCGGAGGAAATTACTTGCTTCAAAAAGATGTTGGCTAAATAAGGTAGATCGTTTGCTTTCGAATCTCATGAAATTGGGTGTGTGGATCCGAATATTATAACACCTATGGTTATCTTCACTGTACCGCATGTATCTTGGAATCTAAGACCGATTCCAATACCGAGGATACATTTACCTAAATTGGTGGAACTATTAAAAGAAAAGATGAAGATAAAAATATTGGAACCCTCATTTGTGCCGTATTCTAGTCGATAGTTTACGGTACCTAAGAAAAATGGGTCACTACAGTTTATTCAAGATATGCAACCGGTGAATGCAGTAACTGTCAGGAATGCAGGAATTGGGCCTATTATGGATGAATTTACTGAGGCATTTGCTGGAAGGGCGATCTATTCAATGGGTGACTTGTATTCAGGTTATGATCAATTTCAACTTGCCGAAGGAAGTAGAGATATGACAACAATGAGGACACTACTTGGATTGGTTAGAATGTGCACTCTTCCACAAGGCGCGACCAACTCAGTTGCGCATATGATGAATGGGATGAATAAGGTATTGAGTGATTTTATTCCAGAAAAGACTATGCTTTTTTTGGATGATGTTCCTATAAAAGGGTGTAGAGAAGGAGACAAGGATGAAACTTTAGATACAAGGGGGTGTCGCAAATATGTTGTTGATCATATATAAGATTGTGAAAAGATTTTAACTCGGCTTGGAGAAGTTCATCTTACATTATTGGGTATGAAGTCCGTATTTGGAATACAAGAGGTTGTGATTGTTGGACATTTATGTGGATCTTATGGAAGAAAACTAGATCCGACTAAAGTTGATGCAATTGGAAGGATGAAAGAGGATTGTGATTCTTTAACAGAGGTTCGTAGGTTTTTGGGTGCATGTGTATTTTATCAAATTTGGATCCCTCATTTTGCTCACATAGTGGATCCATTATATGAACTGTTACGCAAGGGTTACCGATTTAAATGGGAAGAAAGGCATATTCAGGGAATGCAAAGATTGAAGAAATTATTGATGTCACCTCTAATATTGAGGAAGGTTGATTATAAGTGCAATAGACCAGTGATTCTTATTATGGACGCTAGTCCAATTGCCATTGGATGAGCTGTAGGTCAAGATGATTCAAATAGGAATAGATTTGCAGTTCGAATTGGAGCTAAAGTTTTAAGTATTTGTCAGCGTGCATATTCGCAAGTCAAAAGAGAACTTTGGAGAGTTGTTTTGGCTATGAAAGCTGAAAAGGACTATTTGATTGGAGCAGTAGTAGTAATTCAAACAGATTGCTTGCCATTGCTTGGAATGATTATTAACTGTTCAACGCCAGATATTGCAATGTTGAGATGGATTGTTTATATTAAGTCACTAAATCCAGAATTTAAGCATGTTATTGGGAAAGACAATTTAATAGCAGACATGCTATTTCGAGTAAGATACGAGAGAGAGGACGAAATGGTTGAAGACATTGATGACGTCGGATTGAAATTCTATTCAATATCAAATCTCAACAAGGAAGACAAGCTATTTCTTGAAGAATCTTATGAAGGAGAATTATTGGATATTGGTCATTACTTAAATACCTTGACTAAGTAGGGGAATTGGTCTACAGAAAAATTCAAACAAATAAGAAAAAAGGCATATGGATTTTTACTTCGAGATGGATTCTTATGGAAGAGACCAAAGAAAGGAATTGAGATGCCACAATGAGTGATAGGCAAAAAGTAAAAAAAACTAAAATTATTAAAAGAGTTTCATGATAGTTTATGGGCAGGGTATAGAGTAATCTGGGCTACTTTTGCTAAACTCAAGGAACGATATTGGTGGAAAAATATGTATCAAGATGTGCTCTCATTTGTAGAGTCATGTGAAATCTGTCAATCGTATTCTAATATCCGACATCGAGATGGTCTTCATCCTACGTATCTTTTGGCTATTCATTTTAAATGAGTTGTTGATTTGATTATTATATCGGTTGGGTTATGGTAGATGAGATATTTGGTTTTAGCTCATGAAGATTTATCAAATCAAGTAGAAGGAAGAGCATTGAGGACAAAATCTACAGAGGAGATTTGTAGATTTTTGCTTGAAGATGTCATTTGCCGCTACGGATGCGTAGGAAAAATCACTGCAGATCGTGGAGAATTAAATGCACAAGAAGCTCGTAAGTTCTTTGAAAGATGTGGAATTAAAATATCACTGACTACTGCTTATAATTCGGAAGGGAATGTAAAAAGCGAACGTGGTCACCCACCGATTGTGAAAGCATTAGTTAAAGCTTGTAATGGGAAAGTTAGAGAGTGGCCACGGCTTTTGTCATTTGCATTATGGGCTGATCGAACAACACATAGTTCGGTGACAGGATATATGCCAATAGAACTTATGACAGGTCGAAAATCAATTATGCCGATTGAAGAAAAGGTACTTACTTGGAGTATGCTACCATGGGAAGATGGATTGTCAAGAGAAGAACTTTTGGCTATTAGGATTCGACAATTGGAACAAAGAACGGAAGATGTCCAGATAGCATTGACAAGGTTAAAAAGAGCAAGGTTACAAAATAAGGCGTGATTCGATAAGCAACATCGATTGAGACCAAAAGTAATCGAGGAAGGTGACTGGGTACTTGTTTATGACAATAGTCTAGATAATCAACATATTACTTTGCGGAAATTTTCAAAACGTTGGTTTGGACCATATGTAGTAACAACTGTTCATGATAATGTGACTTACTCATTACGGGAGTTAGATGGTACAAAATTGAAAATACCAATTGCAGGGAAGTGAGTAAAAATATTTAAACGAAGACACGCAGAGATGAATATGGAAGACCTTAATGAAGGTATAGAGATTCCGCAGCAAGAAGATGAAAGTGATTTGGATAATGAAGGTGACGAAGACGAACTGGACAAAGACGTAGAGGATATTTTCTAAATCAAACAGTAATTGGATAAATTGGTGCATATCGGAGGATACACAGGTTCAGAGGGGGTGGATGTCGTGTTTTAACACGAGTATACCATGAAAATATAAAGAAAGAGGACTTTTATTAATGTTCAGTTACCTCGAATATTGAGAGCAACAACCAACTCTAGTACAAATACTGAGTGGCCAGGTTCAGTCACCCCATTACAGTCAGCCGGGGCATACTGAAATGCTCCATTGGATTCCAATAACGGGAGTCAGCAGGAAGAGAAAGGACCAATTCACACGATGGATGAGCCTGGTTCGAAGAGCCAATTGGATCCAATTTCAAGAATCCAATCCGAGTCCTCTTACCCAATATGAGACCTGAATTGGCCAGGCAACCCAATGCAGTCTAATTACGGGAAAATCCAGGTCTTACTACGAGCCTTAGCCAATCTGACATGAAGGACCAATTTGATCCAATTACGGGGACATCCGGGTCTTACTACTAGACTCTTAGCTAATATGATACCTGAATTGGTCGGGCGACTCAATGTGGTCCCGATTACGGGGTTTTGATTCTGTTTGAGGCTGTCCTGTTCTCTGTGCCATTTCCGAGAACGTTGTTTTCGGTAAAATGATCTCTTAAAGGTAAAAACGGGGGAGAAAGCTTTGACGGTGGGAGCCAATTTCGGATCTAAGACGCAAGATTGAAGAAATTCAGAGGATAAGGTTAGGGGAGAGAATAAGTTTTTGGGGAGTTTTGAAGGATGGAGGAGAGCTAGCTTCATGCTTCAGGCGGGAAAAGAAGACAGAGAATTGGGTTTTTTTTTTCTTCATAGGGTTTTGGGAAGACTGAGGCAATTGTTGCTGAAGTCAGTGTTGTAATGGTGAATCGGGATTTTTAATGAAGTGGGTTTGATTATTCTTGACTGTTTTGTGAAATCGAGTTACGTCTGTGATGAGGAATTAAAAGGGTGTCTATAGGATTGAGTATGCGGAGTGAATGAAATATATTTGGGTTAATCTAACAGGACAGTCAGTGGATACAAGATTGTGAGTATAAAGCGGTATCGGAGATTAGTAGATTGGGTTGTTCGGGGTTCTTTGTAACATCTAAAGTCCTACCGGCTGGGACAAAAAAGACTTTGGTGAGTAGTCGAAGGGCATCCATATAGATTTATGGTATATTCTTGCAGTCGTTTATATTTCAACAGTCAAAAACTGATAGATTGCTTGACTATCGGTGAATCTCCATACTATCTTCTACAACCAGATGCCCGGCACGTTCTCGAGCAGGAAAGCACATAATATGACACCGGTAAATTTCAAGTATGATGGCATGGGCTATATCGGGTGGTAGAAGGTTTCTCTAATGGTTCTGTTCAATTGGAAGATTTTCTGGGAACCCACTTTACAACATGCGTTAATGGAAACCGGTTACGTCTGTATTATATGTAAACCCGAGATGGGTTTACTCAGTGGAGGGAAGGAATCTCCGTAATAACGATTACCAACAAGATTGAAAAAGTTGTGATAGTTAAGAAACGATTGATGGTTAGTTTTGGGTACTGAAACTGATTAGTCAGAAAATTAGATATTCTTGATTAGACATGAGATTAAGATATACTAGATTAGATGTTCTTGATTTGGACCCCGAGTAAGTAGTTAGGAGCATGGCACTTATAGAAGGTTTCATTATTGTAAATTTCAAACATTGTACTTTGAACTGTAACTTTTACAACAGTAATCAGCAATAGTATTAGCGCGAGGAAGTATTGAGAGTTTGATTTTCACAATGTCGATGGAAAGAGCAAAGAGAGCACCAGAACGATCGGAAAGTCACCGCAATATGAGGTCTAAGTACGATCTGGGATCACCGTCTCTTGTAGTTATCACCAACATGGAACCGATGAAGTTAGATATATGTTGATCATTGAAAAGGCAAAAAGATTTTAGAAATGCACAGTTATTTACGTTTTTGCAAGGATCGGATAAACTACCACCAATTGATATAGAACGAGTAGCAAAATATATAGAAAATTATGATCCAAAGGATGGTTTGAGTGTGATAAGAAGAGTCTTGATTAGAATAGATGAGAATATCTTACATAAGGTCTTGCATTTACCAACCGGAGAGCTTGAGGTCGGAGGAGACGCGTCAAATGATTTCAGGCCAGGAAGCTACTTCAAAGGAGGAATGTCATGTCTCAAGTGAAATCAAGGATAGAAGATACAGGAGGCACTTACGCCCGAACTTATGGAATGGATGCAGTTCATTCAAAAGCAGTTAGCATTGAATCAGCATACCACCTACATGGCAAAGTGATTACTGTTTCCCACGATAGAAACACTGGAAGTCATGGTATTCAATTGGACAGCTTATGTGGCCACAAGGATAAATGCAAAAATGAGAGCTAAGCGGAAGACGGAAAAGTTTGCTTCACTATTATGTTCCAATTATGTAAATTCAATGATTGAGTATACATTGAAACAGGAATCTCAACCAGTAGTTCCAAATTTATAAACGAGAATAGTTAGTCCAGGGATAATGATATATGAAGTGAGAGAATCCAATAGAGCAGTAGAATGGAAAGCAAGACCAATATCTATACCAGAGCGAGTTTTAATTCGGCCAACAATAGAGATGACGACATCAATACCAATTCCAAGAGAAAGCAATCAATTAAGATTTCAACGGGGTGTAACGGAAGGGTGGAATCTTAAGGAAGTTATATTAGGTCAAATTTCCTAGTTTTAACTTACGATTAGTAAGCTCGAAGATGAAGGTAGCTAAAAAAGGTAAGTGGAAGCGAGCAAGAAAATAATATTGGAATAAAATTATAAAATCACAGAACAGAAACAAGTCATCAAGGTAGAATCAAAATCCAAGATACAAGTGAAGCGTGAATTAGATGAAAAAGTGGAAATTTTGTCAAAGGAGAAACAGAGGATTCAACATATCCTGAAAAATCAAAAATAAGAATTACTACAAACTCGTAAATCATATAGATTGGAATAGGAGAAGATGAACGCTCAGTTGAAGATAGAACGAGAGCACAAGGAGGCATTGGAGCTTGAAAAGAAACAATTAGATGACCAATATCGAAACAAAACGGATGAGCTATAGGTAGAAATTGTTGTTTTGAAGGAAACAATAACAAAATTGGAGTGATTTGGTCAGTATTGGTCAGTCATAGACATTTGCCTCAATGGGAGTAAGAATTGGAAAATTGGAGGAGAAATTGCAACAACAAGAACAACAATTGGAAGCTAAAGATGCCAAAATCTTCCAATTGGAAGTTCAGATTCGAGAATTAAGAGCGTATAATGAAGATTTAACAGCTCAATTAAGGGCAGAGATTCAGGACGAATCGGAGGAAGAAGATATAGTGTTGGAACAAAACCAAATAGAGCTGACGCTAGAAATCGAAGAGATTGAACAATCCAATTAAAAAAAAAAAAAAAGATTGGTTTTTGTTTATCAATACTGTGTTTGCGGGGACGCTGCACAGTTAGGAGTGGGGCTATTTAGAATAAGTAGTTATTTTCAGAATATAGATACCTAGTGTATAGTGTAAATAGGGATAGATAAGTGCTGAAAAGGTGGTTCAGCACGTAGAATGGATGAATAGTCAAGAAAAGTAGTTATCATTTGTAGTATAGGAGTTGGTATCTCGGGGTAGTATAAGGAGGATGGCAGAGGGGAAGAAAATGCTAGACTGCGACAGTACTGAGCCGGGAATAAGCTTGGTGCTATCTCTTCTTCTTAATTTTCTTGTTTCTTTTGTGTTAGTGTTGATTCTAGTGAAGAGGATCGATTTAATGAATCAATGTTTGATTTACGAAGTTGTTTATGGATCATTGTTTATCAATTGTTGTGAAAGATTGAGGACATATGGAAGTTTTCAGTCACTGTTTATCGCAAGGTTGTAAATTTAGTGGAGAGGAATTGTAATCGAAGGAATTATTTTGATTAGATTTTGTGGATTGAAAGTTGTTCGTTCCAAGGTTTGGATTGTACTTGTGTGTTCGTGAATTACACAGGGTACTGAAATCGATGTCGTGGATGTTATTGTATTGATATGAGAGAGTAGACAGTAGGAGGAAAAGTTAAGTATTCTTTGATATGGTAAGCATTCAGCAGTAGCGATTAATTGCGTGATCCTAACAATTGGAGCTCATATACATGGTCTTTCCCTGTGTTCGAATTCTCCTACATGGATTTATTTTGAGAGGTTTCTTCCGAAATAAGTAAAACGACAACGACAATTTTACTATAAAAAAAATAATATGATTTGATGCACATATTGAAGTAGCTTCAATCATCTCTATATCTTTACTTCTTGCCAATCTTATTGCTTCTTATAGTAGTAAATTGAATTGATGTATTAAAAACATTAATTTCTTTAATTGTTCTTGCTTTTATACCATTGCACTCTTTATTTCAACAAACTTTATAATGATAATACTAAAAAAAAAGATAATACTTAATAATACTTAAGACAAATAGAAGAAAGGATTTGAAAACATAAAAAATACTAAAAACAATATTAGTTTAGAAGAGATCAATCTGCAACTTTTAATACACTTTTAATACCACATAATTAGCTTATATCACAAGCTACCAATAAATACAATATATGACTAATTTGTTGGCCAAGTGTTCAACCTATTAATCACATATATATATATATATATATATATATATATATAAATGAAACCATATCTATGAATAAACATCTCTATATACTCTTTTGATATATTATATACTTTTGATCTATTATTAAATTATAAGTGTTACAAGTTGAAGTTCATGAAGATATAGTTGTTTTTTAATATAAGATCTTTGAAGATTAGGTTGATAAAGATAAAGACAAGGTGAAGCTCATGAAGATATAGATATTCATCAATATAAGAAAGCAAGAGCTTTAGAAACTAGATTGAAGAAGATAAAGATAAGATAAAGTTTATGAAGATGTAGTTATCTTCAATATAAAAGCTTTTAAGACTAGGTTAAAAAAGACAAGACAAAATTGATAGATATATTGAAGATAGTTTTAAGATTGAATTTTTTGACCTCAAATTTGTTGAGGATAAGAGATCTAAGGATTTAAGACAAGAATAAGGATAGTTGCTATATAAAAATATAGAAAGGATATTTTGTAATTCTCAAGATGTGGGAATCTAGATATTCAATATGTTTGTCCATGATATATAATGCAGATGCGCAATGAAGTACTTTAACTATATAGGTTGCTATCACAAATAACTTGTCTATTTTTAGTACCTTTAAAGTATAATTCTATTCTTTTTTGTCCCTATTTTAATTTTTTGATTTTTTCTTTGTTACAATTTTTTATTTAATAACCAATATCACCAAGAAATTATAAAGCCACTAGATCCTTTTGCAAATGGTTCTAAAAAGACAAGACAAATTTGATAGATATATTGAAGTTATATTGAAAATCAATGCAATCAATGGCCTTGATAGGATAGAGACTTCATCCATACATTAGAATATTAAATTTAAAAAACTTTAGAATAAAGTAATTCTTGACGAAAATACCATTATCTTTATGAAATTGCAATTATATGCACAAATAAATACTATTGGATTTTAGCATTTCATATTTTAGACTAGTCTATTCTTTTACCTTTTAAGTAACAAACATGAAGTGTTCAACTTATTCAACCATGTTCTTCCTATTATTTATTTAGAAGTCTGCTTCAGTCCATAAAAGACAAATTTCATCCTTCATGTATGCGTACATATTGATAAGCAGCTCTCCCTGCAGCTACTCTTATATTCTCTCTTCTATCATTGTTTGAACCTGGTTATACCAAAAGATTATCCGATTGCTCCTGAATTTGTAGTAGTGTAGAATATATGAAAGATAATCCAGAAAAAACTATGTAATACAATATAATGATTTTGTATTTTACAATTATTTCTAAACCAAAAAATAACTTCTATTAAAATATTAGAAATAGCTACTTTTTATCTTATTGCAGTAGATTTGACTTAATACTAACCTAATTTTATTCTAAACTAACCTAATCACCTAGTATGAACTAACCAACTGAAATCCTCACCAAGCTAGAAGGATTGTTGTTGGTCGCCGGTGAACCAATTCTTGATCCGCCAAGCTCCCTGATTTTGCTGCCAGGAGGAATCACAGATTATCTTTTGTTCATGACCTTGACCACAGTGGATCGACGTGTAGGATAAGTAAGCTCAACTTGTTGAAATCAAAGGTTACGTTGCCCTTCCAACACCAAAAACTTCATGGAAATTCCAGGGTTTAGCCCTAAGAACTTTCCCTTCAAGGTTATGTGACTCTAACTGCCAAGCCGTGAATCATTTATTGCATGAATTTTCCTTTAAATCTTGGCTCTGATTTGATTGTCGAGCCTAAGCTTGTCGGAAGCAACCATCACACAGTGCTTGCTTAAGGGTAACCCTCAGATTTCACTAATCCAAAGCACTGACCTAAGAAAATCTGAGACACTCTAATCAAGAAAAATTCATAATGGATGGTGTATTCTAGCCATATGGAATCCTGACAAGGTCGTGGAGGACACTAATGGCGTTAACGTTAAGGACTTGCAACATAGCAACTTTATTCAGAACTCAATACCCAACTTTTGTAGTGTGCATATTCAACATTGTTCCAATAAGCACATCTATAGTACAGCTAGGATCGTGTGTACCAGGGCTTTTGAACAACGCAAGGGTTGCTGCTGCTACCTAACTAGATCTCAAAAATCTCTAAGCTTCTACTCCACTCCTGCCTTCCACATGTTCAATCTTGCGCACCACCCATCCATTGCGCAGATCTCGTATCAATAAAAACTGAGCGCAAGACTTTGCTCTCCTCATACTCCTGGATTCTTCAACAACAATGCAAGGATGGCTGAGTTTTAACGTCCGCAACAAAATCGATGTGGTATGCCTAGTATTTGCAAAACCACGTCTACACCAACCACCTTATAGCTGCGCCTTTAGTCTAGCTCTCCAACACCACATTAACAATAAGAAGTCGCTGTTCTACTCTGACCTCAGTAACTACACCAAGAGAATAGGATAAAAACATGGAGAATCATCAGGGTGCTTCCTGAATACGTCCACGGATTAGAGGTTGACAACGACATTTCTTTAGGTCGCCCTACTAAGAGCTTGCTTGATTTGCAGCTCCCTTCTACACAAAAAAGAAGGGAAGGAAAAGAATTGGCGATTATGTTTATTGCTGCAACGTCATCGTAACACAATGCAGCTTTGCCTAAGAAGTGAATTTATTGCGCTACAACACGGATCAACCACAACAACACAAGAAACTTTCGAGCTCAACGTCAAGTTGCTGCATCTTAGAAAAATGTACCAGCGCCGCTCCGTGTCAGTTTGCATGATCTGGGTTAGCCAAGTCAACATTGGAACGATGGGTGGTTCTCTCAATGCGAGAGCATCGCGAGGAAAAAATCACACCCAAAGGTATTGCTCTTGACAGAACGACCACCAACAGCAAGAGGTTGCATTGAACTAATGGCCTTGCCTTTGTCATCATCGTCCATTTTCTCTTTACTTCTTCTTTTGTTTTTTCTCTTCTTTCTTCTTCTCTTTGTCCTTCTATATTTTTCTTCTTCTTTCTACTCTTTCTTCCCTTCTACTCTTTTTTTCTTCTTTCTATTCTTTCTTTCTTTCTTCTATATTTTTTTATTTTTTCTTCCTTTCTCTACTTTCTTCTAATTTTACTTTTTTCTTCCTATTCTTTCCTAGTAGTTGCTTATCTTCCTTCTCTCTATTTTTTTTTCTTTTTCTTTTATAATTGATCAGATCTGATTTATATTTAGCTCCAAGTACAATTAATCTTCTAATGTCAAAATCTATTATAAAAAATATCATAAATCTCTATTAATTAAAAGAAAGGAAAAATATGTAATTTAAAATCCCTTCTCAAGGACAATTCTACAAGAGATCCATTGGTGCAACTAACATTCTATTTTATTTTTATTTTCTATTTATCTCAAAACTACTATACTAATTCACTCAATTAATGATTTTAAGCATCATAAGTACATTTGTTTACTACTAAATACATTAAAGAGTCAATTTTATGACTCACAAAATGGTATTAGATAATTTTCAAATATCTCAATATAGTTATTCAACAAAACTATGAAGTTATTTAGATATAGAAGTCAATTATTATGTAAGTATTGCAATATGAAAGTCCAATGTCCAACTTAAAGAAGAATCAAGAATGAATCTACTTAAAAAAGAATTTAGACATGCTAGTAAGCCACCTTTATTCCTTCAATTCAACCAAAATCACTCTTGACATCTTGTATATTGTATGTACCAATCTCCTCTCTTCCTAATTTCTTCAATTTTTTATAACGATTCTTCTAAAATCCACTCAATTTCTTTTTTTTTTTCTTTTTTCTTGTCTATAATCATACCTTTTATTGATTTTAACATTCCCACTACAACTACTACACTCTATACCTTTTGTTGACTATATTTGTATCAACACCTCTGTCTTGCATCTTTTGTTGTGCCAATCTATAATTGCATCTACTTCAAACCATGGCCAACTCTCTCAAGTCCTACAATACAGTGCCTTTTCTTTCTAAACCTATAAAATTGTATCTCTTGCAACACAACATTACCACTACTATACCACACCTTTATAAATGCCTTCACCATAGTGTAGACAATCTTTTTATAAAAAAAAGATGAAAAAACCCATTTTATTTTGGCATGTGAAAAAAGCGATATTAGAATCTAACAACTCTGATCTTTAAATACTAAAGTCTCTAACCACTTTGAATTTTCTAAGTTCTTTGTATTTTCTTTTTAATAGCTAATAAAAATAATTTTTTTTTCTTTTTCTTATATCCAAGTTATTTTATATAATAAATATATACATATACAATACATAATAATAACCTTTAGACATACAAATAATATGAAGAATGTGAAATTTTATTTTAGATACTAAAGAATATTTTATGTAATATTATTAATATTTCTAATTTTATGTATTATTATTAGTGATACTAATAATAATAATAAATCTAAATATTAAATTTTATAAAAAATATTTTATTAACTTAGATTTCAAGGACATTGAAATTATAGTTGGTTTTTTATTGCAATGTTAAAGTTGATAACTACTTTAGAGTTGTAAAATAGTTGTTTTGAATTTTAACTAAATTTTTTGTATATTATAAAGACTATAAATATATAACTTATATTATATTTGTATAATATAGTTAGAATTATTTGAATTTTAATACTTTAAAAAATAAACCGCTGAATAAATTTTAAAATATCATAGGCTAATATTTTTTAATTTTTTATTATGTTTATGATATACATATATATATAATATTTAATTATTAGTGATATAGTTTTTTTTAAGATCTAAAGAAAGTCAAATAAAAGGTTTAAGAATTCTTAGATTAACAATAATTATTAATGGTCTTTTGTCATTATTCAAATAACATATTGAGATACATGTTGATAATTTTTAATATATATGTATATATTTATTTAATAATTCTTAACTTGCATAGTTTTAAATAAAATAAGAAAATTTATATTAATATTTTTTTATTAAAAATAAGTTATTAAAAAAATAAAAGAATATTTTATAAAATATAAGTATTCCTATTTGATTCATGTATTCAATTATTTATGCAATTCATGGCAATAGCATCTTTGTTGATGCAAAATATCCTTATATAGTAAAAGATGAGGTTGACGTATTTCTTATTTATCTCTTTATGCATCATTTGATATGTGTATGATTAAAAAATTACAATTTGATAGGTGGTCTTTTTGATGCAAGGTTCTAAAGAAAAAAATGATTTCTTTTGTTGATGCTAGAGTATTTTTAGGATTGCAATGGTCAACAATTATTTTTAAGCAACAAAAGGAATCAAAAGCAAAGGTGAATTATGAATAAATCCATGGTAATTGGAATTAAAAAAATTATTGTCATTTTTTCAAAAAAAGAAGAAGTTGGCAAATCAACTACTATAAGTACACCAAAAACAAATTTCACCATATTATAATTTTTTAATTTAAGGAATTGATTTTGAATTAATGACTATTCCTATAGATTTTTATATTAATTCCTATAGGATATAGAATATAGACTACAAGTTGGCTTACTTGATGCAAATTTAAGGTAGCCAATCTATTATCAACCACTCTCCTCCTTCCATTTTTGATCCATAGAGTGGGATATTTTTGCTACGTCAAGAATCTATTGTTGACCAATCTTAATATTTTATTATCAAAATTAGATAGGAGGCTTAATAGAAATGATGTTAAATTATGAAAAAATAAATAATTTAATGTATTCAAAATTGGTATAGGTGAATTGTCAAAAATAAATTTTTATATTATTAGAGTTATACATATGCTTCTCCAAAAACTTCTTAATTTCTCTTTTTTTACATAGAGGTATTTTTTTTTATTTTTATACCTAATAAATATATAATGAAATGCTTAAGTTATCAAAAATGAGTTCTCTATCTTATATGGTCCTTTTATCTCTACTCTAATGAATCAAAGAAAACAAAAACAAAACATAATTATCATATGCCCTCTCTAAACAACCAAAGAATCTTTATCTAAAAGCAATTTAATCAATATGCAATGCATATTGTATTTTCTCATTGATATCATCATTGAATTTGCATAAAGGTAAAAATAATTACAACAATATCTTCAAAAGCATGAAAAAATAAAATTCACTAGATACAATAGTTTACATCAACTTCTAAATTATACTCTTGTACTCTAAGTGTTTTCAATTCATTATGGTTAGAAGTAATATACCACAACAAATAAAAAGTCATAGTGATAATTATTAAATTTTGGAACCAATAGTAAATATTTCACAAAAATAGGAATAAACTACAGGTTTTGTGAATATAAGATTATAAAATTAATAAATCAAAAAAAATAAAAAGATAAATTGTACAAGTCTAAAATTATGAAGAAAATTGTAAGTACTTGAGTCAAGCTGGGAATATCCATCAAGCTTTCTTATTTGGTTCTTGAATACATAAACTATACAAAGAGTCTTAAAGAACTCCTTCTATGTACAAGTAGACTTGTATAAAGAAGCTAATAACAAATATCATTGCTAGTGACTTTGTTCTTAACTTCTTTGATCCCTTATCTAATGTTATTTTGGACCTCTTTTAGAGTCTTCTTGGCCGTGCCTTTTGATTTGTCAATTATTTTCTTTCACTTTCTATGGGCACTCTGATTGCTAGTGCAAGTATAACCAAACTCAATTACTATCTATGGTGACTGCATCATGCCTTGAAAAATTCTCTTTCAATAATGTTGATTTGACTTTCAAAATTCATGTTCATTACAAGTATAAAAATTCACTTGTTCTAAATTTGTAAGATAACTGTACTTATATTTCAAAATCTTATTGCCAAATGTTGTCTTTTACAAATATATTAGTGCATCTTGAAAAGTGCATCACAAGCTATATTAATTGATTTGCTCCACTAATATTCTTCTTTGCAATTCATCAAAGATTTTATTTTTGTTTCAACCTTCAAAATCATACATGCATTAAAACATCTATTGAATTCATCACCTTGTAGTGCACAAGGATATTTTTGCATAGACCGCAATGCCATTGCTATAAACTATATTCATAGTTGAATACATGAACTAGACAAAGAATTTTAATAGAAAATTGAATACGTAAATCAAATAGGAAATTATGGATACAAGAGGAACAACATTACTCTTATGCAAGAAAGAAAGAATGCAACAAAATCAGCAAGGCTTTTGCAAATGGTGATGAAGATGACAATGCAAGTTGTGGCCACTCTTTTAAGATCAAATTCACATCACTAGAGAGTATGATGATCCAACTACAATGCATTGAGCTATATCTATGATCACAATGCAATGCATGGAATGGAGTGAGGTTGTTTAGATATGTTTATATAAATAAAGATGAATAAATATAAAGTTTCATCAATAAAATACATAGAAGTATTTAACAATAATTCACAAAAAATCTAAATAACCACCTTATTGTCTTCAAACTATTAAATTTCTTTAACAAAATAAATATAAATATGCAATCACAATTTATATGATAAAAATAATACAAATCTTTTCTACTTTGTAATTTTTCTAAATAAAAATAAAACCAAGTCTATAATTAAATACTTTTAATATTACTCTGATTTTTAATATATAAATAGTAATTATTAATTATTTATATAAAAAATAATTTAAAATAAATAAATAATTATAATATTTTAATTTATATCTATATGAATACATTTTTAATATATTTCTATATTGTGATCATGGATATAATATATCCATGATCACACTCTAAGAATATATTTTTAATATATTTATTTTTTTAATAAAAATATATTTATTTACTTAATAGTAAAAATATACATAAAATTTGATATAAAATTCAAAATAAGTAGAATAAAGTTTCCAAAAATATAAATTAATACCTATAATAGCTTATAAGAAGAAAAAAATATTGAAATGCAATTCAAATTTATAAAATCTAACTTATTTTAAAACTTATATATATATATATATATATATATATATATATATATATGGTATGGGAGAATATTCATACAATAAAAGAAAGGTGTCCATCTAGTATTTTTTTATATAAATTTAGAATTCTTTAAAATAAGTAAGAGAGATAAGAAAGATCTTAGATAATATATTTTATAAAATACTAATTTTTTGAAAATCAATAGCAATATGATTGGCTTAGTGACAATAATTAGTTTTTTAAAATATCAAGCATGGTACAAAGAATATTTTAAAATTATTAAAAACTTTAAATTTAGATGTTGTTTTAAAATTTTAAAAAATATATTAAAAATTTAATTTTATTAGTTTTATGTATAATATTATAATTAAAGAGATTGTAGAAGATTTTTAATTTTTTAAAAATATTTTGGTTTCAACATTTATCAATAGTAATAAATCAATCTAAAATTCAAATAACTTAAACAATGATTTTGCTATGAAATATAAAATTCATACTTATAATGTTTTAAATATATATATTCTTTAATGAATAAAAAAAGATTCAAAGTATTTGATTAATGATAAAAAAAATTATAAAATGATATAATATATTGTGAATATTTAGTAATAAACTTTTTATAAATTTATACTTTCCAAATATAATTACCAAAGTTAAGTATTTATTTCTAATACTCTTTGAAAATGAGTTTATTAAAAAAAAGTGATATTATAAATTTTTATTTCAAAACCTATATATTCCTTTAAGAAGATTGATGAAAACATATAATCCACTAGCCAAAAACAAGTATATTTTCTTCTAACAATGTTAAAGTTACAATTGATGATAAAATATTCATCACTCAAATTAGAAAAGTAAGATCCATACCACTACAATCCAAAAATATTTAATACAGCCCACTAATACTACACTACTTTATAATAATAATTTTTTTATTTTATTTTATTTTTTGTAAAAGAAATAAGGAATGGAAATATAAATTTCGAATAGCACATTGACGGCTGAGTGATTCGGATCCCACAACAGACACACGACGAATGAAAGACATTATTTACAAGTAGCACAGCAAAGACAGATCTCATCTATTTTTTAACGAATCATTGGGAGAGGACCTAAATCCTAAACCTGGTCAATAATTTATTTCGAGGAGCAGCTTTGAACTCTTGGCCTAGGCTTTTGATCCTCCAGGAAGTGGTGGTGAGGAAGAGTTTTTTTTTTTTTTTGATGAAGACTCATGGTCATAAGTTTTGCATGTTTGGACTTTGTACTCCCGAGAATGGTGATATTCTCTTTGTGAAAGGCAAAATGTGAATGCGAGACGGGTTGTCACGGCCATAATCATGTAAGCTAATAATTACATATAGAAATAGGTAGAAGTAAGTAAAAGTAGGTAAAAGTAAGTTAATTCTATAATATTTAATATGGAAGCTTCCTAGAAACTTCCTAGATGCTGCTTTGACTTCATAGGTGTCTTTAATTGACTTTTTGGATTAGAAACGTGGTCAACAAGTTGGCCATGTGCCACACATGTTGTTAGCTTAAAGATTAAGCTAACTATGTGGCCCACACGTAGAAAAACTTGCCTTGTAAGTCAAGGCATGTGCCCTACAAAGTCAATACATATTGGAGGTTCTATAGAATGTCGCCACGTAGCTCTTAGTTAGATAGTATATATAGAGACAAGAGTGAAGGCTTCTTCACTCTTGTCAACTCCTTTCTTGCTTCTAGTCTGTTTCAAGGATCTCTAGTTTTCTTGTCTTTTGGCAATAGCCATTCCAGTTTCTCTTTCAATATATATACTTATTTATATATATTTTGTTACCTCTCTTTGAGTGAATGCTCACTTGTTTGAATTATTTTTTCATCGAGTTCTTGTCCTTGACAGATTGACAAGAGTGCACTTACAATATCCGAGCTTTGTTTTTCTTGAGTAAGAGTGGATTACCCCTTTCTCTTGATAAGACATAAGCATATTAGAAGTTTGCGGATTACCCACTTCTAAACTGATATTGTTCTTAGTATCTTCTTTGTTATCAAGTCTTTTCTTTTTCTTTTGTTTTAAGCAATATCAGACAAATTTTTCTTAGTATCATTATGGCAGAGCTTGTTGAAATGAAGAGTGCAATGGCACAAATGCAAGAACAATTGAGGGAGTTAATGCTTGCGATGCATCAACTCAATTCACCAACATAGGAAAGAACAAGAATAGCAAAAAGTAGAGATATAGAGATGATCGGAGCTGCTTCAACATCTGCACCAAATCACATTCCTTCTCCAATTGTATAACACCCTGTAAGCACTAGAGAACCAAGAATTACTTTACCCGAGAAATTTGATGGTACAAGATCAAAGTTTCGAGGGTTCATCAATCAAGTACAATTGGCAATTGAACTTCAACCGCAAAGCTATCCAACTCCAGGATCACAAGTCAGGTTTATTGGCACTCTACTTTCTGATTCTGCATTATCGTGGTTTTCGTCTTTTCTTGAACAACAAAATCCAATATTGGACAATTTGGAAGCTTTTTTGGTGGAGTTTCAATCTATGTATGGTGAACACGATGCAACTCGTGTCGCAACAAACAAGATCCGAATCTGCAACAAAGAAATCGCTCAGTAACAATATATGCTTCACAATTTCGACAACTTGCAATTGACATCAAGTGGGATGATGCTGCACTCATCAGTCAAATTCTTTATGGATTGCAATACGAAGTAAAGAAATTGATGCTCAACTTACCTGATCCTCAAACTTTGAGTCAAGCAATCGATTTTGAGGTAAAATGTGACAATCGACTTTTTGAATTTCGATTCGAGAGTCGTACACGGAAACCTCAACGTTATTACTCAATGGCAACATCAACATCTTTGCCAAACGTACATTCAGAAGTAGAAGACATGAAAATTGACGCGGTACGTTTTAAACCCCTAATTGAGCAAGAAAAGATTCGTCGTCGTCAAGAAGGATTATGTTTATACTGCGGAGAACCTAAGCACACTACTCAACATTGTCCAAAGAAACAACGTAACTATAAAATGAGGGGTACGGCGGTCAAAGAAGACAACATGTCAGAAAACGGATTCGTCCAGCTACAATAGGGACCGTGCAGCTGGAACCTTGTACAATTCCTAATGAAGGTCCTATCCTCTCCTCAGAACCCTCTTCTTGTTTTATAATAGAATTATATTTAGGACCTAAGAATTACAAAGCCTTTGCTTTATTAGATTCGGGAGCCTCAGCATGTTTTTTAGATGAACAATTTGTTAAAAGTCATAAAATACCTTTTGTACAGAAAACTAAACCCGTACATGTAGAAGTCATTGATGGCCGTCCTTTGTCTTCTGGAGATGTCACTCATGAAACTCGTCCTATAAAAGTAACAATAAACGGTCATGTTAGCTACATAGCTTTTAACATAATTAAATTCCCGTCCAATCCAGTTATTTTAGGTTTATCCTGGCTAGAAAAATATAACCCTCGAATAGATTGGAATTCTCGTAAACTTGACTTTTTCCAAAGCATTATTAATAGTTCTACCAAATAAGTAAAAAGTTATAAATCTAGTATAGTAAAACCCGTACTTATAGGTGCAAAAGCATTTATATACGCAGCAAAAGAAGGATCAACTTTTGCTATTTATGCTGCACCTATTTCTGAAAGCGTAAAGACTTCAAGTGGCATTCCAAGTCAATATCAGGATTATCAAGACGTTTTTGAGAAAAAAAATGCAGATATTCTTCCTGAGCATCGCCCATATGATTGTTCAATCAACCTCAAGGAAAGAACTCAGCCACCATTTGGACCAATTTACAGTTTATCGTAAGATGAGTTGGCTGAACTCAACACATATATTGAGGAGAATTTAGCGAAGAATTTCATACGCCATTCAAAATCTCCAGCAGGAGCTCCAATTCTATTCGTAAAGAAAAAAGATGGATCTTTGCGAATGTGTGTTGACTATCGAGGACTCAACAAGATCACAATCAAGAACAGATATCCATTACCTTTGATATCAGGACTCCTTGACCAGTTGAATCAAGCTAAGATTTATACAAAAATAGATCTAAGAGGAGCATATAATCCAGTACGAATCAAGGAAGGAGATGAATGGAAGACTGTGTTTCAAACCAGGTACGGACATTTTGAATATAATGTCATGCCTTTTGTCACAAATGCACCAGCTACTTTTCAACATCTCATGAATGATGTATTTTGTGAATTCTTAGACAATTTTGTCGTCTGCTACCTAGATGATATCCTGATCTATTCTAACAACGTCGAAGAGCATGAAATACATGTTCGTCAAGTATTACAAAAACTTAGAGATGCAGGATTGTACGCCAAGATGGAAAAGTGTGTATTTCACACTACTCAAGTTGATTTTTTAGGATACATCATTTCAAATGATGGTCTCATGATGGATTCTAAGAAAGTCCAGACAATCATGGATTGGAAGATTCCAAGGACAGTTAGAGATGTCCAATGTTTCTTGGGATTTACCAATTACTATCGGATCTTCATCAAAGACTTTTCACGAGTTGCAGCTCCACTTACACGCTTGACCAATAAAGATAAATTCCAATGGAATCAAGAAGCAGAAGCAGCATTTGAAGCCTTGAAGACATCGTTTGTATCTGCACCAGTCTTATATCATGTTGACTTTTCCAAGGTATTTTTTATGGAAACAGACGCATCGGATTTTGCCTTGGGTGCAGTTTTGTCACAAATGGGAACAGATGACAAACTTCATCCGATAGCTTTTCATTCAAGAAAATTCTCAGCAGCCAAGATCAATTATGAGATCCACGATAAAGAATTGCTTGCAATCATGGATTCCTTTCAAGAATGGCGTCATTATCTAGAAGGCGCTTCTAATCCAGTCACTGTGTATACAGATCACAAGAACCTCGAGTATTTCATGTCAGCACGTGTGTTGAATCGTCGTCAAGCTCGTTGGAGTATGTCTTTGTCAAGATTCGAGTTCATTATCACTTATCGGCCAGGAAAACAACAAGGTTTGTCCGATGCATTGTCTAGACGTTCTTATTTTGCACCAAAAGAAGGAGATGCAGCTTTTGAGCAACAAAGAACGGTCCTCTTGAAACCGGAGCAATTTCATCTCCGAACAATGAAATCAACATTGACTGTTGATTCAACTTTTCTCAAGCTAATCCAGTCTAGTATGTCCTCAGACCCTCTTATTCATGATATCGAGAATAATTCTTCCAAGTCTCATGATCCTTCTAAGTTCGAGTTCAAGAATAATCTATTATATTTTGAAGGACGCCTATATGTTCCAAAAGGAGAAGTACGTTTACGTGTTCTTCAAGCACGTCATGACTTTCCAGCAGTAGGGCACTTTGGATATAATAAGACTTTGGAACTCATATCAAGAGATTTTTGGTGGCCACAAATATGGAAGTCAGTCAAAGACTTTGTACAATCATGTGATATTTGTTCAAGATCAAAAATTCCTCGTCATCGACCTTACGGAATTCTTCAGCCATTACCTATACCAGAACAATCATGGTCTTCTGTTTCTATGGATTTCATCACAGATCTTCCAAGCTCAAGATCTTATGATTCTATATTTGTGATAGTAGATCGTTTCACCAAGATGGCACACTTTGTGCCATGTACAAAATCTATCACAGGTGAAGAAACAGCTAAGCTTTTCATTGATAATATCTATCGCTATCATGGATTACCTAAAGATATCATATCGGATAGGGGAACTCAATTTGTGTCGAGATTTTGAAGGATCCTTTTCAAGATTTTAAAAGTGGACATAAAGCTATCTTCGGCTTTCCATCCTCAAACTGATGGACAAACAGAGCGCGTAAACCAAGTCTTGGAGCAGTATTTAAGGTGTATCATCAACTACCAATAAGATGATTGGACAACCCTTCTGTCATTGGCAGAGTTTGCTTATAATAATATGGTACATTCATCCATGCAACAAACACCTTTCTTTGCCAATTATGGCTATTATCCACGACTTGATACTTTTGACTTTTCAAAAGTTGATAATCCTACTGCGAAAGATTTGGCAATTCATTTATCAGAGCTACATGCAACGATGAAGGCGCAGTTAAAAGAGGCTCAAGAACAACAAAAGGCCAATGCGGATGTCTATCGAAAGGAACAACCATCATTCGTCTTGGGTGATAAGGTATGGCTACTTCGTCGTAATATCAAGACCACTCGTCCTTGCGACAAGTTGGACTATCGAAGGCTGGGACCATTTTTTATTTCTGCACAAATCAATCCAGTTGCATATCGTTTACATCTACCAAAGACAATAAAAATCCATCCAGTATTCCACGTGTCTCTTCTTGAACCATACAAGACAGTGGACATACCAAGAAAACGACAAGCTCCACCTCCTCCTATAGAAGTGGATAATAATGAAGAGTTTGAAGTAGAAGAAGTCTTAGATTCAAGGCGGCGTCGAAATAAAATAGAATATCTTGTCCATTGGCGTGGATATGACATTAGTGAACGCACATGGGAGCTATTAAAGAATCTTGCAAATGCAGCAAAGGCGGTGGAGGCTTTTCATCAACGATATCCATCAAAATTAAGATGAAAACCTTCTTTATAAAAGAAACAACATCTAGGCAAGATAACATTCTACTTTCAATTCTTATTCATAGCTTCATTGTAGTAGTGGCGCTCAGGAGATGGAGAACCAACAACCAACGGATTTAACTCAAGAGCCTTCATTTGCTGACCTGCCGGACAAGACATTACGATTGTCACAACCTTCAAGACGACGCAATCGAGATGAAGATCTTCAAGAATGACATGTTCTTCCTCGAATAGATGGTGAGATATAACGCGTTTGATATCACGATTTGGGAAGGGACTCCCGATGTTTGGTGATTTTGCTAGAGGTAGGAACAACTCCTGATGGTGTTCCAAATATTCTATTCGAAGGAAGTTACGAAGGCCTCAACAATGATCAAATAACTGGGTGGTCTTCCCACCTTGGTATGGGACACTACCGATGGTTGAGAGGCCCTATCAATCATCTTCGAAGAGAACAGAGATCAGAGTATGTGGCGATTACAATTCGTCGCATCATAGATTTCCTCAACATATGATGACCGCTCCTCGTGGAACTCGTCCCTAGAAGGGAGGCGTAATGTCACGGCCATAATCATGTAAGCTAATAATTACATATAGAAATAGGTAGAAGTAAGTAAAAGTAAATAAAAGTAAGTTAATTCTATAATATTTAATATGGAAGCTTCCTAGAAACTTCCTAGATGCTGCTTTGACTTCATAGGTGTCTTTAATTGACTTTTTGGATTAGAAACGTGGTCAACAAGTTGGCCATATGCCACACATGTTGTTAGCTTAAAGATCAAGCTAACTATGTGGCCCACACGTAGAAAAACTTGCCTTGTAAGTCAAGGCATGTGCCCTACAAAGTCCACATATTGGAGGTCCTATAGAATGTCGCCACGTAGCTCTTAGTTAGATAGTATATATAGAGACAAGAGTGAAGGCTTCTTCACTCTTGTCAACTCCTTTCTTGCTTCTAGTCTAGTTTCAAGGGTCTCTAGTTTTCTTGTCTTTTGGCAATAGCCATTCCAGTTTCTCTTTCAATATATATACTTGTTTATATATATTTTGTTACCTCTCTTTGAGTGAAGGCTCACTTGTCTGAATTTTTTTTTTCATCAAGTTCTTGTCCTTGATACGGGTTCAAATGAATTCCCTAGATAGTCAAGGATAGAACATGCAGCTAATTATACACACCACAATTTCCGTGCTGCAAATTCTAACATCAAGCGAATGTGCGGATAAAGTGGTGTGGTCAGTGTAGAAACGTATTGAGCATGCTCACAGCAATGATTCGGTGTTTACTTTGAATCAAACATCTCTTACTCATCTTCTGCTTCAAGGGATGGCTACAAACAGACATAGCATGGATAGGCTACAAAAAACTCTCGATGTTTGGTGATTTTATTAGATGTAGAAATAACTCTTGATGGTATTTCAAATGTTTTATTTCAAAGAAGTTATAAAGGCCTCAATAATGATCAAATAACAGGGTAGTCTTGTCGTCTTGGTATAGGACATTATTGATGGTTGAGAGGACCTATCAACCATCTTTGAAGTCACCAAAGATCAAAGTATGTGGCAAATACAATTTGTTGCATCTTAGATTTTCTCAACAAATGATGATTGTATCTTATGGAACTTGTCTCAAGAAGGGAGAATAATGTCACAAATATATTGTCATAGACATACATACTTACTCTAATAATTTCCTATATGATTAAATAGAAATAGATAAAAATAAATTAATTTCATAATATTTTTTAAAGGAGCTTCTTAGAAGCTTTATAAACACAATTTTGATTTACACTTGTTTATAGTTGTCTTTCAGATTAAAAACCTCGTCAACAAGTTAATCATGTATCACACGTGAGGGTAGCTTATGGAATAAGCTAACTATATGGTGCACACATAGAAAACTTGTCTTGCAAGTTAAGACATATGGCTTACGAAGTCAATACATATTAGAGATCCTATACAATGTTGTCATGTAGCTCTTAGGTGGATAATGTATATAGAGGTAAGAGTGAAGTCTTCTTCACTCTTGTCAATTCTTTTCTTATTCTAATTTAGATTCAAGAGTCTTTAGTTTTCTTGTCTTTTGGCAATAGCCATTCAAGTTTATTTTTAATTTACATATTTTATTACTTCTATTTTGTCATATTTCTTTAAAAAAAGACTAACTTGGTTATTTGCTTTCATTAGGTTCTTATCTTTGACAAATCCCTTCAATCAAATATATTGCAAATTCAATGATTTCTAAAAGCATATGAGACTTCTCTTATATCAACAACAAGGCAAACATGTTGTAGATCCATGATCCTTGATTGTAGATATGTGCAAAGATGCTACTTAGTTCTATCCATGAACAACCATGCATATAGAACTCAAAAGCATCTAGAAAGATTTTACTGATGTTGGCCAATTTGATTCTCATTATCATACACAAATTCACAATTAGAATCTTGATCTTCGCAGTCTACTACAATAAAATCATTTTTGAAGATTGCAACATGACTAGTATAACATTACAACTTTCTAACATGGAATGTATCACAATACATATTATCTACTATGATGATGTTGGTGTAGACTATAGATTCTTCTCTGCAATCCAAAGTAGCAATTAGTGACAATGGTAGAGTTTCTACTCCAATATTGAGACAAAACGAGTCCAACAATTTGTGTCTTTTGGGTACTTCAAGTCCATTTCCAAGACAAGATATTGCTATACTTAAAAATGAACATTGAATGCATACGCCATCTTATAGAAGTTGCCTAAGTTTTATATCAATAATTCTTTTTTGATTACAATATCAACTTGATGCATAAGATATCAAACATAAAGCATTTATTTGCTTGCTTCCTTGTCAAGAATGGTGGCTATACCATTGTGCCAACTTATCATGGTATTTTTGCAATCCTAACTGAACGAATCACTTTATTGCACCAATCAAAATATATGCTATCTAACATTTTTTATATTAACAAGGAAAATTTGAGATAGTATGATACTCAAGAAATGGAACATCAATGAAATGTAAGTTGTAAAGCATACCATCAATGCAAACTTGGATTTAAATATCAAAGAATGATATCCTTCAATGGCAAGAACTATCTCCAACTAGGATGAAGGATCATACAAATGCATTATTGAGAATGTCGGAGATGATTTGCAAGTTTATACCTATAAGAATACAAATAAACTAGTTGACCATGTGGTTATTGAAACTAGCCAATTTTGGATTCTTATGATGGTTGATAATCCCTACAGTTTGTTGGAAGGAAAGGCTAACCAATACATGCTTCAAATTGAGTTTGAATTAGATTCATTATTGAGAATGTCAGAGATGATTTGCAAGTTTATACCTACAAGAATACAAATAAACTAGTTGACCATGTGGTTATTGAAACTAGCCAATTTTGGATTCTTATGATGGCTAATGATCCCTACAGTTTGTTGGAAGGAAAGGCTAACCAATACATGCTTCAAATTGAGTTTGAATCAGATGGGATTCTTAATCTTGACTAAATACAAACTGTTTGGCTATTTAGAGAACGATTTTAGTGCATTTTGTTTTATATTGGCTTTGGAATCATCTTCTTCATCATCTTCTAGATGGAAGCATACATCACCAATGATGTTTTCAACAATTGAAGCCAAAATCTCAAAGTGGAACTTATTGCCAAAAGTATCCAAAAATGTATTGATGGTCAACTTCTTATTTACAAAATATGATTTCTTTGCTTCATTGGTCAACAATTTACACTCTTCCCATTCACTAGAATGCAAGTTTATGACCATGATAGTTTTCTTTGTGGAATAGTCGCTTGTAGAATTGAACATTCATAATGAGCTGACCCTTCACACCGAGCCAATCTCAAGCCTCACAACCATTGTGCATACAAAACAAACACTGAACTGAAGAAACAACCTCGTGAACATCGCAAGCACAAATCTCAATCCCAAATTCAAGAGCATTCTGAGGCCGGAACGGCGTAGCGCCCTTCAACATGGAAAGTACTGGTCGGAGGGCCAAGATGCGCAAAAAAAATTTGCAATTTTGTTCAGAACAAAAAGAATTCTCAATTTCGGCGCCCAGTCTGTTATGTATTCGTCAAATTCGGAGTCTATTTTTAGAATTCCGAAATTTATGAGGCTCGCAGTAGAGTCAACAGCGAAACCCAACTCTAAGAATATGACCACAATTAAGCTACTGTAAACACGTTCCCTGTGTTTGACTTCATCTGTTGGTTTCTAACCAATGCAATCACATTACTCCAAACCACAAAATTAAAATTTTCATCAAGTCCGCGACATTCAATACAGACCTTGATGGATAATACAGAATTAAAGTGTACTAATCTGTATCTGAGCTTTGATTTTGCAATTCTGCACTTTGCAAAGGGCCATTCCGAAATGTGACCCTAGAATAAGTGGAGGGCTAATCGTCATCCCTCCAGTATATAAGTATAATACACAGGATACAGCCTCTCTCTCACTCCTCTATCCCTAAAATTCATCCTAGCTTAACTCTTTTGTTGAGTGTTGATCAAGGTAATTGGTGGCAAAGGGATCACTTCATCAAGACACTAGCTCCTTCAAAGAATCAATACTGTAGCTACAATCTACAATACAACAATCAAGCGAACGCGTTGTTCCTGACCTCGTTCTCAGAAGCCTCGAATGTCTGTTGAATCTTCTAAAGCGGTGTTGCGTTACTTTCACACAGCCCAGCCTTCAGAGGAGATTAATTAAGCCTCACAGGAACCAGCTGATTAGCTCCTGTGCGCAAATACACCCTGCCATGAGCCCACGGTTGCCCTGGCCCCGACCAAGATGGATGCAGCGTCGCCTGAAACATAAGCTGTCGATCACAGACATGGCATTCCGACTCATGCCGTATCTCCAGAGACGAGTAATTTGGCCTCACGAAGGTGTAAACCTCCGCTCCACAATTGGGACAGCAACCCTTGAGCGCCATTACGTCTCCCTGCCCTAAGGCTTGCAGCTGCTTCGCTGCGGACATGGCTACAGGAGCTCCAACCAAGAAGCTGACAACCGAGAAAAGCACCCGATTCATGTCTGACAAGACGAAGGCACCGGGCTCATAAGCACTGATGCTCATGTAACGTGTAATTAGGACTGGAAGGACCACGGCAAGACCTAACCCTAGAGCGAAGAGGAAACCCCAAACGGTAGCCAAAGCTCGCATCTGAGAGGGGTCAAATTCCGCATCCGCGTAGGCCGTGTAACGCTTCAAGCTACACCGGGGGTACTTAACGACCAAATTTGATTTGTGAAATCGTAGCTTCACCTCCACCTTGTCGAACATGTCGTCTACGACTAGAGGCTGTCCACTGTAGTAGGAGTCTCGAGCCTGCTGGTAGAGTGCCTCTAATTGCGCTTTCTCGGCAGTCTCAATTGGACCCACGAAAATGCAAGAGGGATCATCTGTGCAACTCCCTGCCATCCAAGCAGCTGCAACAACATAACTCCGCAACACCTTAGGTCTAAACCTTCCCTCTTTGTTGTCGACTGTTGAAATTTTACCTCCACTCAAATTGGGTCTAAGAATCCCAAATTTCGCACCATGACCACTAGAGCATCTTGAATGCATACTCGCCACTGTACATTGAGGACTGTTCTTTCCACCGTTAATAACATCACATACTAACAATTTGCCGCCAACATCCAACCTACACGATTCGCTCTCAGCCCGAAAGCTTCTCGTCTCCGACACTCCCATCCACCATGCTCGATTAGTAGCAGGAAGTATATGCAACAATCCAGCCATTCCTCTGAAACCTAAAATCGATTTGCCACAGCTCAATCCAGAACCGCCCTGCTCCAAATTTTCTTTGTCAAGAACAAATTCGGGCTCTAATGCCCACTAACCACTACTAGATCTTCATGAGACGAAGAGCATACGTAGTTAGAGCAGAACCAAACCCGATTTACTTCGTCCAGTTGATGTTGATGATGAGCCTACAGTTCTCGCTTCAACTTTCCCACCGCCTGATAACGATGTGCGACCATCCTGAAAAACACTAGTGCATGGCAAAGTATCTGCTGGAGAGCCTGGTCCTTAATTCAAGAGGGTGGATGAGGAGTGTCGTGGGCCGTGCTTAAGCGGTTATGGAAAGCGTCCGAACGACATCCGTTGATTGGATGGGGATCAAGTCAACTGACTTGTATACACCTTAGTAACAGCAAAAGCCTTTTCTTAATAGCGGTTGGAATCGGTTATCGACGAACTCAGATTGGTTCGAAGGATGAAAGAGAATGAGACAAACTCCAAGATAATATCTCCAGTTACATGAAGCCTGTAAGCCCAAGTGGCACCCATCAAGGGTCGTGATAAATCACTCAGCGCATACATCGGTTAGAATGATACACAAAAAGGCAAAGGGAGAATAGGATAACAAGCTAAAATCAAGCAATGGCCACCTTCACGGCCACACATGAAGGATTCCAACTGAGCTTACTGACGCAAATATAAATGTATGAATGTTATTTGAAATCAACTTGTACAAATTAAGCATCACGAGTTCATGTAAATGTTTTTGTAATGCTCGGGTCTCAGTGGCGTGAAATAAAATGCACTCGTAATATTTATAGACATACCCCACAGCTCAGAAATCTTGCTACAAGTACATACTTTACACAAGCATTGTCGTGATCGAAAGTAGGTCACAACCTCAACCAGCGCTACAACGGAGACGCTGTCGTATGCAAATAAGTATAACTAAATTAATCATGAATCCTAAACACCTAAATCCTGCAGTAACATTTGTATCATCTGGCTGTAGTATTTAAAATGGAGGTCAACACTCCGAGCACAATAAACGCCAGCATAGGACTCAAGTCGAGAGCATTAAAAAGAGGGGGGATAATGTTTCTGAAGAGATTCAAGTAAGGGTCACACATGTCACGAACGGCTTGAAGAGGTTGCCTCTCCCAAGGAATGTTAGGAAACCAACTAAGAAGCACGCGCACCATCAACACCCCGCTGTAAATCTCTAGCCACTTCGCCATGCCACTGGCAACGACCGTCAGAGGCGTACTCACAGATCCCGGAGTTTGGCTAATCGAAGCTAAAAAGAGAGGTCCAACGGCCAACACCAACCTCCCCTTCAAAGCGCTCACAAGCTCATTTTCAGCATTTGTGGAGCCGTCAGGGAGTGGAGTGCCGATCAAAGTTCTACCCAAGGCCTTCACAGCGCCCACCACGGCTTTCACCACCACTGCCACAACTATAACCGCTGTGGATACCACTGCGCTTGCCACTTCTGCGTCGTTGCTGCCTGTCGAATTATCCACCGCAGAGACACATCTTACAGGAAAAGACCCCGACTTGGCCTTAGCCTCTCTCCCGTCGCTCAAATGGGACACATTTCCAATCCATGGTTGCGACAATTTCATCATCAATTCCTCTTCTCCCCTGAGCAACCTCGCATCGCCGTCCCTGACTGCAAAAATAGCTCCGCTCACCGATCGCGGCAAACGATGGCATTGAGAACTGACCCTCTTTAATGCACATTGCGTGCGTAATCTGCAGGGGGAGGTTGCGCCCATCGCAGAAGCCATAGTGATGAAATCGACAATTCGCGCAGCTGATGCGCAATTGCTCAGGTTTCAAGAATTGTGGTTTTCCCAGAGGCTTTCTCTCTCGAACCTTCTTGTTCGAAGCTTTAGCTTTCTTAGGGTTTGGGGAAAGAGCGGTGGCTTTTGTACAGCCTACCCACACTCATCCTCTTTTTCAGTATGTATTTAAATATCGGCGTATGAAAATTATTTCGGATTCATGCGCTTTATCACTTTAAACACGAGGTTGATGTAAGATACGATTTTAATATACTCATACAATCTGAACACATTTTCGGGTTTTTTGCGGGAAAAAAGTAAAAAAAAAACAAACAAACAAACAAAAAATAAGATATATATATAGTAACAATTTATTAGTGCCAATTGTTACAATTCATTGATGTCATGTTCCTAATTTTGAAACCAAATCTATCCTACTATCAACATGTTTAAACAAATACATGGAAGCTAGTAGTGTTATACTCTTTTCCCTTTGTTTCTCTTTTCTAGTTCTATCATCCATCCACTCACAATCAATGAAAGTAACTTCTTCTACATAATATTTATTAAAATATTTAGTTTAACTTGTTTTAAAGTAATGTTATTAACATCTCAAAATCCTAGACATTTACATCTAACGTAATATGAAGCCGACGACGAGTAGGAGATACTTCGTACAAAATAAACACCGAAACTTTAATGTCGGTATGCTCAATACGTGAGACTTCCGCATTTACACTGGCTATGGAAGGGAGACCTCAGAATCCCGACTTCAATGGCTCATGCAAATTATCAAACTTCGCGTGTGCTTGATCTTTAACAAATCAATAAAGAAAATTGTTGCTTTTAATATTTGAATTAAATGTTAATAGCATTTTCAAAGATTCTGTATCAACTTCTTCATCCAATTGGTGTATGGGTAGATGAATAAAATTATTATGTTTATGAGCAATAAGTTGCTGACACATAGCATGTTGGATTCACGGTAGAAATATAGAATGATTTATTTTTACATTTGTGAATTAACATGCATGATTGGAATCCCCAACTAAAAGTTACCCATCAATAGAAATCACACATATTTAATAAAGTTCAACATAATAATGCAATTATATTTTATTTATCTGAAGTTGCAACAAGCCATTCATTGAGTTACATTTAACATTAACGTGTAACCAACATACTATTTCACATCTGTTTTTTTATTTTTTTATATTCTTATTAAATATATGAAGTGATATGTTTTTTAATATTTATAAAAATATATATATATAAACTCTCTAATTATGTAATCTTATTCAATAATATCTGTGACATCTTTGGGGGGTTCTTGTATGAAAAGTTTAAGAAAAAATATGTTAAAATTAATTTCAAACCAGAAATTTTCATTTTGATATGTCTCAATAAAAGCATTGTCATTGTCTGAGTTTAATATTATTTTTTAATTTTTGTAATATTCTAAACCAAATAATTCATGTTATTTTTCTTTCATAACTTTTAATGAATTGAAATAAAGGCCATTGCTGATACCAGTATGAATACTTTAACAATAAATTTCTTGCATCATTTGTTTATTATCTAAATAAATATATAAGATGTATAATATTAATAAAAATCGTGCATATAACTCACTACAATTTTTTCTTGTATACATATATTTTCATTGAGTGATTTGTATAATAATAATATTATATCAATTTGGATATCAAATAATTGTTTTTTAATTTTCTTCAGGAAATTGTTTATGGTAATCACTCTTTTCTTCTTTCTATTTTTTATTTTATGTTTAACAATGAAAATTTTGTCAATCTAACTAATTTTTTTAATTTAAGTAATAGTTAATAGATATATTAAAAATTATAATTGAATAATATATAAATTAAATTTATACATATAATATGTGTATCATTTTATTATTTATTTATAACTTAATATTATTTATATATATTTTTAAAATAATAAATTATATATTGTAATTTATTCCATTATCTTGATATTTTAGTATTTCTTATGAGGCTTATTTAAGTAAAAAGGTATTAATTATAAATCATGATTGAAACATCTATTGAAATAATATCCACAAAACCTTATTTCATGGATTGTGAGAATTGGTGCACCTCAAAAATTATCTCAAGTAAAATATTGTTAACAAAAATATTTATTGTCTATAAATTAATTAAAAAGAGACTTATGTCGACACTTAATGTATCATGTATTTTTGCAATGATATATAATAGAATAAATTTTATTATAAATTTATTCTTTTTTTACTAAATAAATTTTATTCATATATTACTTTCAAAAAAATTAGTGTAAACAAGAATTTTATTGTATGAATGAAATGGTTTATTGTACATGGTAAAAGGACCTATCCATAACAAAAAAAAAAAAAAAATATCCACCTACCAAATCTTTCAATTTAATATTTAAAAAATAATAAAATATATTAAATAATATTCAATTTGATATTCAAATTAAGAGTCTTATGAAAAAAAAATTCATAACAAAAAAAAATAAAATAAGAATTTATTAGGCATTAGTTGATTTTTATCAAGGATATGAATCTTCAAAAATTGAAAAATCAAATCACTCTTGTGTCACTTAAAAAGATTAGATAATCACTCAAAGATAATATAATATTAAATTAGAATGGTTATTGTCAAAGAAAAAAAGATTAGAAAGACTTGAAACGAGACTAAAGACTAGAAAGGCATTAACAAGAGTAAAGAAGGCTTTATTCTTGCCTCTATATATACTATTCAACTAAGAGCTGCATGGCAATGTTTTATAAGACCTCAAACACACATTAACTTTGTTAGACACATGTTTTAACTTGCAAGGCAAATTTTTTATATGTGAGCTATATAATTAGTTTATTCCACAAGCTATCAACACATGTGATATGTGGCTAACTTGTTGACTAAGTTTTTAAGCTACCAATTAACTACAAACATGTATAAAGTCAATATAAACAACATCTATGAAGCTTTTAGAAATCTTCTATAGAAGATATTATGAAATTAATTTATTTTTATCTACTTCAATTTAATCATATAGATAATTATTATAGTAAACATATATGTTTGTGACATTATTCTTCCTATTAGAGACAATGTTCCACAAGAAGTAGTCATTATATGTTAAAAAAATCTAAGATGTAGTAAATTATATTTGCTACATACTCTAATGTTTGTTCTCTTTGAAGATGGTTGATAGGTCTTTTGAGCCATTGATAGTATCTCATACCAAGCCAAGAAGACTACCATATTATTTGATTATTATTGAGGCCTTTATAACTCTCTTCAAATAAAGCATTTGGAATATTATGAGGAATTTTTTCTTCTTCTAATAAAATCTCCAAACATTAGGAGTCTCTTCCAAGGTTGTGATATCAAAAAATTATACCTTGCCATCTATTTGAGAAATGACATGTGATTCTAGATGATCTTCATCTTGATTATATTGTCATATTATAATTATTTATAGTATAAAAAAATTAAATAAAATATAAAATATATTTATAAATATTGATGTGCATTAGAGTAGTTAGTAGGTTAATTTTACGAGAGTTGATAAAAGAAAATTTATTTTGATGTTTACTTATGTTGATTATAGTATTTAAATTATATAGGATTTAGATATTTAGTATAAAATTTAAGGAGAATATTGGAGCTTAAAGATGAATATCCAAACCACTAAGAAACTTATTTGAAGGAATGAAAGCAAGGTATGGATGGATGAAGGCAAAAAGTAAAGATTTTCATCTTTATTGGTCAAAGGCCATGTCCAACAAGCATTTAGCAAGCTATGTGCGACCATAATAAGGATTTCAGCGACTTTAGAAGGGCATTTGAGAATCAAAAGCAAAAGTTATAAGATTTAAGATTTAGGCTATAATTTGTGTACAAATTTTAGAGGATTTGGAGTTAGGGTGACAAAGTTATAGTTGTTTGAAGTTAAGATTTCTTTTTAAGACATATTGTTGTTCTTTTGAGGATAAAAATAGTTTTATGATAGATTTTGGAAATTAAAAGATGCGGATATAAGAGTGATTTCAAGATCTACATCTTTTATGAAAGAATTTTTGCATTTTGAGTTTTTATAAAGAAGTTATAAAGCATTGAAGATAGCATATGTAATTCAAAGGTAGTAAGTGAGTCATTTTATTGATAGTAATGGTTAGAGCCATATCTTGAGTTTTCAAATGAATTTTCAGCTCAATTTTTTTAAAAGTATGTATTATTAAGTAAAAAAACTATATATTAAAAATTTATGGTATTTTAATATTTATTTTATAAAATATAAAGAAAATTGCATACAAGTATATGTAAGCAAGGATTTGAAGCTGTTGTTATGATTTTGGCGATATCTCAAAATCTATAATGAATTTGTAATTGAAATTTGTTGTGGTAGTTGTTAAAAGTACATCAATACTTCATATAAAACTTTAATTTGTTTGGATAGTCCAATCGTGAGAGATAAGCTATTGAAGTATAAAAAAAATTCACCTTGAAGATATAAGATTTTATAATATTTTTATCACATTTTTGGTGATCTTTGGCACTTAAGGCTTATATATTGATGTAATTACCTATATAGGAAAAATTTTATATATAAAATTGGTATTTTTTTTAATTTTGAGGCTTGGTTGAGCAATTAGTGACAGCCAAAAGCCTAGTGCTTTCTTAAAGCAAATTCTCTCTACCTCGACAATGTCATGTTGAAGGTTGTTACAATTGCAATGACTCATTAAGTAAGTCAAAAAATGAATGCTCTTGAGTTGAATCTACTAATTAATGATTCTTCATCTCCTTAATATTATAAATATATAAAAATTAGAAACTAAAATAGAAAATAGATTCTTATATTTCTTAAATCTTGTTTATTTTATAGCAAAAGATTGTTATTTTTTATCTTAATTTTAATGGATGTTGACAAAGCAAAGTTATCAAGGGCATGAATCTCAATAAAAGAAATCTTTAAAACACTCTTATATCACTCAAAAAGACTAGAAAATCACTCAAAGATGATATTATATTGAGTTAGAATGGCTATAGCTAAAGACAAGAAGATTAGAAAGTCTTGAAATAAGACAAAGAACTAAAAAGACATTCACATGAATAAAGAAGGTTTTATTCTTGCTTTTATATAATCTATTTAACTAAGAGTTATGTGGTAATATTCTAGTCGACCTCCGACACATGTTAAATTTGCTAGATACATATCTTAACTTGTAAGGTAAATTTTCTATAAGTATGTTATATAATTAGCTTGTTTAACAAGCTACTAATAAGTGTAATATGTGGCTACTTTGTAGACCAAGTTTTTAACCTATTAATTAACTACAAATATGTATAAAATAAATGTAATATTTGTAAAGCTTCTAGTAAGTTTTTTTAAAAAAATATTATAAAATTAACTTATTTTTACTTGATTCTACCTAATCATATAGGTAATTACTGAAATAAAGTAAGTTAATTCTATAATATTTAATATGGAAGCTTCTTAGAAGCTTCATAGATGCTGCTTCGACTTCATATGTGTCTTTAATTGACTTTTTGGATTAGAAATGTGGTCAACAAGTTGGCCATGTGCCACACATGTTGTTAGCTTGAAGATCAAGCTAATTATGTGGCCCACACGTAGAAAAACTTGCCTTGTAAGTCAAGGCATGTGTCCTACAAAGTCAACACATATTGGAGGTCCTATAGAACGTCGCCACGTAGCCCCTAGTTAGATAGTATATATAGAGATAAGAGTGAAGCCTTCTTCAATCTTGTCAACTCCTTTCTTGCTTCTAGTCTAGTTTCAAGTGTCTCTAGTTTTCTTGTCTTTTGGCAATAGCCATTCCAGTTTTTCTTTCAATATACATACTTGTTTATTTATATTTTGTTACCTTTCTTTGAGTGAAGGCTCACTTGTCTGAATTACTTTTTCATCAAGTTCTTGTCCTTGACAGATTGACAAGAGTACACCTACAATATCAGAGCTTTGTCTAATCTTGATTAAGAGTGGATTATCCCTTTTTCTTGATAAGATATAAGCATAATAGAAGTTGCAGATTACCCTCTTCTAAACTGATATTATCCTTAGTATTTTCTTTGTTCTTAAGTCCTGTCTTCTATTTGTCTTGAGCGATATTAGACATCTTCTCTTTTCTAAGTCTTATCATGGCAGAACTTATTAAAATGAAGAGTGCAATGGCGCAAATGTAAGAACAATTGAGGGAGTTAATGCTTGCGATGCATCAACTTAATTTACCACCACAACGAGCAACGAGATTGGCAGGAAGTGAAGATATAGAAATAGTTGGAGCTGCTTCAACATCTACACCAAACGATGTCCTTTCTCCTATGGTGGAACGCTCTTCCAATGTTAGAAAACCAAGAATTACCCTACCCGAAAAGTTTCATGGCACTAGATCGAAGTTTCGAGGATTTATCAATCAAGTGCAACTTGTGATTGAACTTCAACTCTAAAGCTATCCAACTCCAAGATCGCAAGTTAGATTTATTGATACACTTCTTTCAGGTTCAGTACTATTGTGGTTTTCATCTTTTCTTGAACGATGAGATCTAATATTGGATAATCTAGAGGCTTTTCTGACAAAGTTTCGTTCCATGTATGGAGAACATGATGCAATTCGTGTTGCAACCAATAAGATCTATATTTTACGATAAGATAATCGATTAGTAACATTGTACGCTTCACAATTTTGACAACTTGCAACTGATATTAAGTGGGATGATGCTGCACTTATTTGCCAATTTCTCTACGGATTACAATATGAGGTAAAAAAATTAATACTCAACTTACTTGATCCTCAAACATTGAGTCAAGCAATTGACTTTGTTGTGAAGTGCGACAATCACCTTTTTGAATTTCGATCTGAGAACCGTACAAGTGGACCTCAACGTTACTATAATTCAATGGCAACACCAACACCTCTTCAACACATACATTCGAAAGTAGAGGATATGCAAATTGATGCAGTACATTTCAAACATCTTATTGAGCAAGAAAAGACTCGTCGTCGTCAAGAAGGATTATATTTATATTGTGGAGAACCAAAGCACACTGCTCAACATTGTCCAAAGAAATGACACAATTACAAAATAAGGAGTATGGCTGTGAAAGAAGACAATATGTCAGAAAACGAGTTTGTCTAGCTATAATAGAGACCGTGCGGCTGGAACTTTGTACAACATCTAGTAAAGATCCTATTTTTTCCTCAAAGCCCTCTCCTTGTTTTACATTAAATATTATTTTAGGACCTAAATATTACAAAGCCTCTACCTTATTAGATTTAGGAGCCTCGGCGTATTTCTTAGATGAAGAATTTACTAAAAGACATAGCATATCTTTAGTAAAGAAAACTAAACCTATTCATGTAGAAGTCATAGATGGTCGTCCATTGTCTTCTGGAGATATTACTCATAAAACCCTTCCTATAGAAGTAATAATCAATGGTCATAATAGCTTTGTAGTATTTAATATCATTAGATCTTCCTCTAATTTAGTCATTTTAGGTTTATTGTGGTTAGAAAAATACAACCTTCAAATAGATTGGATTTCTCAAACTCTTACTTTCTCTAAAAGTATAACTAACAGTGTAGTTAATCAAGTAGATAGTCATAAGTCCAGTTCAATTAAACCCGTATTTATAGGTGCAAAAGTTTTCTTGCATGTTGCTATGAAAGAATCACCATATATTATTTATGCCACACATGTTTCTACGGGTGGAAAGAATTCAAGTAGCATTCCAAGCCAATATCAAGAATTTCAAGATGTATTCAAAAAAAAGAATGCGGATACACTCCCGGAACATCGTATCTATGATTGCTCAATTGACCTTCAAGAAGGAGCACAACCGCCATTCGGACCAATCTACAGTTTATCACAAAATGAGTTAACTGAAATCAAGGAGTATATTGAAGAAAATCTAGCCAAGAATTTTATACGCCATTCTAAATTTCCGGCAAGAGCTCCAATTCTATTTGTGAAGAAAAAAGATGGATTATTGCAGATGTATGTTGATTATCGAGGACTCAACAAGATTACCATCAAGAATAGGTATCCACTACCTTTAATATCTAGACTTCTTGATCAACTGAATCAAGCTAAGATCTATACAAAAATAGATCTCCGGGGAGCATATAATCTAGTACGCATCAAAGAAGGAGATGAATGGAAGACTGCGTTTTGAACTAGGTATGGATATTTTGAATACAACCTCATGCCTTTTGGACTTACAAATGCACCAGCAGCTTTTCAACATCTAATGAATGATGTTTTTTGAGAGTTTTAAGACGATTTTGTAGTCTATTATCTAGACAAAATCTTGATCTATTCTAAGAATCCAGAAGAACATTAAGTTCATGTTTGTTGTGTGTTACAAAAATTAAGAGATGTAGGACTTTATGCCAAGATAGAAAAGTGTGTGTTCCACACTACTCAAGTTGATTTCTTAGGTTACATTATTTCAAATGATGAACTTATAATGGATCCTAAGAAAGTTCAAACTATTATAGATTGGAAGATTCTAAAAATGGTAAAAGATGTCCAATGTTTTTTAGAATTTGCCAACTACTATTGGATCTTCATCAAGGACTTCTCTCGACTTGCAGCTCCACTTACATGTTTGACTTGTAAAAACTAACTCCAATGGAATCAAGAAGTGGAAGTTGCTTTTGAATCTTTGAAGACAACGTTTGTTTCTGCACCAATCTTGTATCGTGTTGAATTTTCTAAAGTATTCTTTATGGAAACAGATGCATCAGACTTTGCTCTGGGTACAGTTTTATTACAAATAGAAACAGATGACAAACTTCATTTAGTAGCCTTTCATTCAAGAAAATTCTCAACAGTAAAAATCAATTATGAGATCCATAACAAAGAACTTCTTGCAATCGTGGATTCTTTTCAAGAATGATGTCATTATCTAGAAGGGACTTCCAGTCCACTCACCGTGTATACAGATCACAAGAAACTCAAGTATTTTATGTCAACACGTGTATTAAATCGTCGTCAAGCTCGTTGGAGCATGTCTTTATCAAGATTTGAGTTCATCATCACTTATCGATCAGAAAAACAATAAGGTTTGTCCAATGCCTTCTCTAGATGTTCTTATCTTGCACCAAAAGAAGGAGATGTAGCTTATGAGCAACAAAGAATGGTTCTCTTGAAGCCGGAGTAATTTCATCTTTGAGCAATAAAATCAACATTGACTGTTGATTTAACTTTTCTTAAGCAAGTCCAGTTAAGTATGTCTTCAGTCCCTCTTGTTCATGATATCAAGAATAATTCTTCTAAATCTCATGATCCCTCTAAATTTGAATTCAAGAACAACCTACTCTATTTCGAAGGACGCCTATATATTCCAGAAAGAGAAGCACATTTACGTATTCTTCAAGCTTGTCACGACTTCTCAGCAACAGGATATTTTGGATATAATAAGACTTTGGAACTGATATCTAAGGATTTTTGGTGGCCTCAAATGTAGAAGGCAGTCAAAGATTTTGTACAATCATGTGATGTTTGCTCAAGATCAAAAACTCCTCGTCATTGATCTTATGGACTTGTTCAGCCATTACCCATTCCAGAACAACCATGGTCTTCTGTTTCTATGGACTTCATCACGGATCTTCCAATCTCAGGTTCTTATGACTCTATATTCGTGATAGTAGATCGTTTTATCAAGATGGCACATTTTGTACCATGTACAAAATCTATCACAGGTGAAGAAACAGCTAAGCTCTTTCTTGACAATATCTATTGCTATCATGGATTATCTAAGGATATTATATCAGATAGGAGAACTCAATTTGTATCAAGATTTTGGTGGACTCTTTTCAAGTTTCTAAAAGTGGATATAAAACTATCTTCGACATTCTATCCTCAAATTGATGGACAAACAGAGCGTGTTAATCAAGTTTTGGAGCAATATTTAAGATGTACCATTAACTACCAACAAGATGATTGGACAACTCTTTTGTCATTGGCAGAGTTTGCTCACAATAACACGATACATTCTTCTACAAAACAAACACCTTTCTTTGCCAATTATGGTTATTATCTATGATTTGATACTTTTGACTTTTCAAAAGTTGATAATCTTGCTAAGAAAGATTTGGCAATTCATTTATCAGAGTTACATGCAACGATGAAGGTGTAGTTAAAAGAGGCTCAAGAACAACAAAAAGTCAATGCAGATGTCTATCGAAAGGAACAACCATCATTCGTCTTGGGTGATAAGGTATGGCTACTTCGTCATAATATCAAGACCACTCGTACTTAAAAACAAGTTGGACTATCGAAGACTTGGACCATTTTCTATTTCTGCACAAATCCATTCAGTTGCATATAATTTACATCTACGGAAGTCAATGAAAATCCATCCAATATTCCACGTGTCTCTTCTTAAACCATACAAGATAATGGACATACCAAAAAGATGACAAGCTCCACCTCCTCCTATAAAAGTGGACAATAATGAAGAATTTGAAGTAGAAGAAGTCTTAGATTCAAGGCGGCGCCAAAATAAATTGGAATATCTTATCCATTGGCACGGATATGATATTAGTGAACGCACATGGGAGCCAATAAAAAATATTACAAATGTAGCAAAGGCGGTAGAGGCTTTTCATCGACGACATCTATCAAAAATAAGATGAAAACCTTCTTTGTAAAAGAAACAACATTTAGGCAAGATAACATTCTATTTTCAATTCTTGTTTATAGTTTCTTTATAGTTGTGATGCTCAAGAGATGGAGAACCAACAACCAGCGGATTCGATTCAAGAGCCTTCATTTGTTGACCTACCGGATGAGACATTACGATTGTCACAACCTTCAAGATAATGTAATCAAAATGAAGATCTTGAAGAACGACATGTTCTTCCTCGAATAGATGGCGAGATACAATGCGTTTGGTATCACGATTTGGGAAGGGACTCCCGATGTTTGGTGATTTTGCTAGAGGTAGGAACAACTCTTGATGGTGTTCCAAATGTTCTATTCGAAGGAAGTTATGAAGGCCTCAACAATGATCAAATAATTGGGTGGTCTTCCCGCCCTAGTATGGGACACTGCTGATGGTTGAGAGGCCCTATCAATCATCTTTGAAGAGAACAAAGATCAGAGTATGTCGCAAATATAATTCGTTGCATCATAGATTTCTTCAACATATGATCACCGCTCCTCATGGAACTCGTTCCTAGAAGAGGTGGTAATGTCATGGACATACTCATGTAAGCTAGTAATTACATATACAAATAGATGGAAGTAAGTAAAAGTAGGTAAAAGTAAGTTAATTCTATAGTATTTAATATGGAAGCTTCTTAGAAGCTTCATAGACGTTGCTTCAACTTCATAGGTGTCTTTAATTGACTTTTTGGATTAGAAACGTGGTTAACAAGTTAGCCATGTGCCACACATGTTGTTAGCTTAAAGATCAAGCTAACTATATGGCCCACACGTAGAAAAACTTGTCTTGTAAGTCAAGGCATGTGTCCTACAAAGTCAACACATATTGGAGGTCCTATAGAACGTCATCAAGTAGTCCCTAATTAGATAGTATATATAGAGACAAGAGTGAAGCCTTCTTCACTCTTTTTAATTCCTTTCTTGCTTCCAGTCTAGTTTCAAGGGTCTCTAGTTTTCTTGTCTTTTGGCAATAGCCATTCCAATTTCTCTTTCAATATACATACTTTTTTATTTATATTTTGTTACCTTTCTTTGAGTGAAGGCTCACTTGATTGAATTGCTTTTTCATCGAGTTCTTGTCCTTGACAACAAGATATTTCAACCTATTTTGGCACTACCTACAATATAATACTTCTTCTACTTCAAACTCTTGATTATTATCTAATTTTATATGAAGTTGTAATATTTGTTTTTTTTTCTAAGTTTAAAACTAACAAGGCTAAATTTTTTTTATTTTTTGATCCTAAAAAAACTTCTATTGTACAAGAAGGTAAGAGATTTGAAGAGAAAATAGGACCTTTATTAAAAATTATTTAAAATTCTAGCCACATAGTATTATTTAGTAATATAGCCATTAGGTGAAAGAAGAAAGAAAATATTTTATTATAGAAGAATCTAATTAAAAATATATAATAAAAAAACATAGATAAATGATAGGCAAGTAATAAAATCCATTAATATTAGAAGTACATTATACAAAAATAAATTCTATTTATTTTGTGGAGCCATAAATAATACAAAACAAGATAGATTTAAAAAGTAAAATATATAAGTATATATAAAATAAAATTAGGAGTTTATTTTAGCAAATATTACTTTAAAAAGATAAGAATTGATATCCAAAGAGGACCAATTGCCAACTAAGATCAATATCAAACTCTAAGGTACAAAACCGAGTACATATATTGACTTTGAGGTTCTTTTGGAAATTAAAATAAAGAAATTTGAAAGCTAACTTGAAGAGAGATTTTTGAGTGTTGATTTTATGTCAATTTCATTAATATTGAGATTTTAAAGAATTTTCAAAGTTAGTAATGTACTCAATAGATTTAGATTTAAAAAAATAAAAATATGTTTATAAATTTAAGAATTTCTTGAGTTTCATAGCATATATACAAGTGAAATTTAGGTAGTTTGTTTTTGTACTTATTATGGATGTATATGAAAAACTTGAGGTCAATCAAATAGTTAGATTGAAGCATATGAGGGATTTTGTGGATTATGGATTCAAAAATTTGAAATTTAGGATTAGTGGGGGATTTTAAGATTTAGCAATATGTGCTAATTGGATTCAAGAAAAATTTGATTAAAAAAATTAAGGCTTGAATACTTACACATAACCTAATTTTTGGAACAATTGAATAGTTAAGTAAGGAGAAATTGGTATTGAAAGATCAATATTCAAATCAAAGAAGAAAGTCAGCTAATGATTAAGAGATTTTGGGAGTTTTGTATTCTATTGATATGTGCAATCTTCTTCAAATATTTTATACTTATTACTTACTTATTTATTGCAAGATATGCAAACTTTGAATAATAATCAATAATTCAATCATTAGTTATTAGTATTAACTAAGTATTATACAAGGTTCTAACTGCATGGTCTCTATTGTAGCTAGAAAAACTTGTTTTCGAACATACTATCTTCTTTTATAGTTGTACTTCTCATTTTATAGTTGTGTCACTTCTTTGGATAATATTGAGCAATATGCTTAGGTTTTCTATAATACAAGTATAATCTTTTTTAACAAAAAAATGACTTTTTTTTTTTTCAATAAGAGGTTTAAAACATATCATATCAATTTACATATTCTCTACTTTTAAATGTATTTATTGAAAAAAAATTGGTGTTGCCATTGAATTATAGTAATTTTGATGCGCACTTATGCAATTCTAAAATTAAAAGTCATAAAATTGATTGTGACACTTCATAATAAAGTCAATTATTTGACTCAATGTTTGAGGATGCTCTACATAGGAGAAGAGACATGATTTGATACAGATATTAAAGTAGCTCTAATCTTTTCTATATTTTTGCTTTCTACCATTCTTGTTGCTCTTTTTAGTGATAAATTTAATTGATGCATCATAAGCATTTAATCTCTCAATTATTCTTGCATTTGTGCCATTATATTCTTCATTTTAAGAAGTTTTGCCATGATAATACTTAGAAAAGAAAAGAAAAGATGTCTAATATTGCTCAAGAAAAATATAAGAAAGGACTTGAAAACAAAAAAAAAATACTAAAGACAATATTACTTTAAAAGAAGGTAATTTGAAACTTCTAATATGCTTAAGTCTTATTAAGAAAAAGAAATAATCTATTCTTAACCAAGAAAATATAAAGCTTTGATATTGTAAGTGTATTCTTATCAATCTATCAAGGACAAGAACCCAATGAAAGAAAATTATCAAGTGAAAATTTTTTCAAAGAAATATGATAAAATAGAAGTAACAAAATATGTATATTAAAAATAAATAAATAAATAAATAAATAATAGAATGGCTATTGCAAAAAAGATAAGAAAACTAAAAACTCTGGAATCTATATTAGAGCAAGAAAGGAGTTGACAAGAATAAAGGAGGCTTTATTCTTGCTTCTATATATACTATCCATCTAGAAGCTATGTAGCAACGTTCTATAGACCTCCAACATGTGTTGACTTTGCAAGCCACATGTCTTAATTTGCAAGGCAAGTTTTAACTAAGTGTACCACATAATTAACTTGTTACACAAGCTATCTATACATATGATACATGATTAACTTATTGACCAAGTTTCTAACTTAAAAATAAAATATAAACACTTGTAAAGTCAAAATTATGTCTATGAAGCTTCTAAGAAGCTTTTCTAAAAGATATTATAAAAATATCTACTTTTATCCATTTCTATTTAATCATATGGATAATTATTAAAATAAGTATGTATATTTGTAACAATTATTACTCTTCTCAAATTATCAAGGACATGAATCTTGAAGAAGTAAAAGATCATAACTTTCTTGTATCACTTGAAAAGACTAGATAATTATTTAAAGATGATATAATAATGAATTAAAATATCTAGTGCCAAAGACGAGAAGATTAGAAAGACTTGAAACAAGACTAAGGACTTGAAAGGCATTGACAAGAGTGAAGAAGGGTTCATTCTTGCCTCCATATGTACTATCTAACTAAGAGGTACGTCGTGATATTCTATAAGATCTTAAATACATATTAACTTTGCTAAACACATGTTTTAACTTACCAAGCAATTTTTCTATATGTATGCCACATAATTAGCTTTTTTTTGCAAGTTAATAATACATGTGATAAGTAGCTAACTTATTAACCAAGTTTCTAACCTACCAATTAACTACAAATACATATTGTTGAGAAAATAACTCTTTAAGTAGTTGCTAATGGTCAATAGAGTACAAGTATTGTTAAGAATATTCCATAAGGTTAGGTGCTGGTCTATAGTACATTAGAGTACAAGGGGAGGACTGGTCCTAGAAGATATCCCATATGGGTTGTAGCACTTGGTACCTTGGTACTAGTATATAAGGAAAGGGTTGGCATGAGAAGAATTATCTCATACCACACTCTATTTGTTATAGTGCAACCTTGCTGGTCCTAACTTACTCGTGTGGAGTATGTTTTCTATGTTTCAATAGGTTATGGGCCCACATTCTCTTACCAAGTAAGTTGTTCTTGCATTATTTCTTTGTTGCTTGTTTTTTGGTGGTTGAGATCTTATGGTAGAGTATTGCTAGTAAATTGTTGAAGTCAATGCTTAGTGCAAGACCTTGATAGTGTCTTTGCTTAAGGAGTACTAGTATTTGAGAGTTCTATGAGAAAGTGAGTCATTTTGAGTGAAGTGACGTGAGAGAGACGTTTGAAAGTCATAAAATCACATTACAAACCATTCCCTATCATTTAGACGTAATTTGGACTCAAAATATGTAAAAAGTTGCAAAACAGCGAATTCTGGGTTTGTAGTTCAGCAATCTTTAAGTAGTCATATCTTTTGCATTACAACTCCAAATCAAGAGTTTTTTGGACCTACTTGTAGCTTGAGATGGCATCTTTTGAGGGTGATAGCTTAAGAGTTGTTGAAAAGTTTAGAGGTGACAACTTTCACCACTGGAAGGCCAAAATGGAGCTACTTTTGGCATCATTGGATCTTTGGGAGATAGTAGATGAGGAAGAACTTGCACTTGGGGTAGAGGCAAGCATCAAGGACCAAAAGGACTTCAAAAGACGAGAAAAGAAGGCTTTTGGCATAATTACCACCAATTTAGATGAAAGCAACTTTGCTCATGTCATTTCTTGCAAAGGGGCAACAGATGCATGGAAGACTCTTTGCAATGTCTATGAAAGTAGGAATCTTTCCAATGTGCTATGGTCAAGGCAAAAATTCTTCACCGTGAAGATGGAAGAAGGTGAAGATCTCATGGCTCATGTGAATAAGGTAAAAGCACTTGCAAACCAACTTGTTGTTGTTGACAAGCCTTTACTTGAAGAAGATGTTGTGATGACATTGCTCTCAAGCCTTCCGGACTCCTATTCCTCCCTCATTGTGGCATTGGAGTCCATTTCAAGGAAAGACCTCACTTTGGACTATGTCACAGCAAGATTAGCCCATGAAGTGACCAAAAGAAAGCAAAAGGAGTCTATTGGGGAGCAATCAGTACTATTTACAAGACCAAGTAAGGCAAGTGCCCCTTTTCAACGTTATCCTCCTAAAACTTGTTATATTTGTGGAAAACCAGGCCATTTTGCTAGAAATTATTTCAAGACAAAGAGAGGAGAAAGAGAGAATGCCAACAATGCTTTTCATGACCATGGAGGTGAAGACTTTGCATTCATGGCAAAACAAACTCCTTCCATGTTTGATATGAGCAAATGGATTGTGGATTCTAGATGTACTAAACACATGACTCCATACAAGTGTTCATTTAACACTTATCAACCAATTCCAGCAACCAAGGTTTGGTTAGGTGATAATTGTATGGTACAAGCCATTGGAATGGGCACCATTGTAGTAGACGTGGTGGTAAAGGGCATAAGCAAGAGAATCACTCTCAAGGATGTGTTGCATGTGCCAAAGATGAAGAAGAACTTCCTTTCGGAGAGTAAACTTGTAACTCATGGGTACAAAGTGCAATTTAATATGAATGGATGTTTTGTGAGAACCATGGAAGGCAAAGAAGTAGCAAAAAGGACTAGGGATGGCAATCTCTATAATATCAATTGCAAGAGGATCAATGGAGTGGAGATTGCTGCCTTTGCTGAATTTCCAACAAATGAAGACAAGGTGGACATTTGGCATCAAAGACTTGGGCATTTGAATGTCAAAAGCATGAAGGGGCTTTAATCCAAGGTAAGTGGCATAGACCTTGGCCATTCTACCATTAATCTTGCTTGTGAGGGATGCATTCAAGGCAAACAACATAGGACACCATTTCCTAGAAGAGTTGCAACAAGAGCAAACCAATTGCTGGAGCTTGTGCATTTGGATGTTTGTGGATCCATGAGGACACCATCTATGAGTGGTAGTAAAAAGTGGGAGATGTGTCCAAGTGGGAGTAGTGGTGTGTTTGTGGACACATCTTCAATTCCATCAAACAAACAAGAAGATGAAGAAGAGCATTCTCCAAGTGAAGAAGGAGAAGAAGATGCCATGATAGAAGAGCCCAATACTATGAAGACTTCAATTCTAGCAAGATACAACAAGGACAATGAAGAGAATGAAGATGAAGAATACCAACCAATGAGTAAGAGAAAGAATTCCATAAGCCATACAAGGCAGCAAGAGGTGCATGAAGGCTCATCCTCTTTGCATGAAAGAAGATATCCAACACGTGAGAGAAGACCACAAGGTGAATGGTGGAAGAACCACATCTTTCCACAAGTAAGTGAAGACCATGCCAATGTTGCTCTTTTTGATGATCCATTGACTTTGTGTAATGCAATGAGGTGTGGTGATGCAATGAAGTGGGAGAATGCCATGCAAGAAGAATACAAATCTCTTATGGACAATGAGACATGAGAGTTGACTCCACTTCCACCAAATTGTTCAGCAATTGGATGTAAGTGGGTGTTTAGAACCAAGAGAGATGCAAATGATTGAAGGTCAATAATGGGCTATGTATTCTTTGTTGGAGTGGGAGCCATATCTTCGAATTGCAAGTGACAACCAAACATTGCAAGGTCCACAATAGGGGCGAAGTACATGGCAGCAAGTCATGAAGCAATGTAGGCAATTTGGTTGAGGTTGTTATTGGAAGATATTGGACTTGTGCAATTGGAGGCCATTCCATTGAGGTGTGACAATCAAGGATGTCTTGCTTTTGCAAAGAATCCAAAGGATCATGCAAGAACTAAGTACATTGATATTCAGCATCATTTCATAAGAGAGAAGATAGAGATGGAGGTTATTGATATGATGTATTGTGAAACCAAAGACATGTTGCCTGATTTGTTGACAAAAGCCTTAGTTAGAGAAAGACACAACAAGTTGAGTAAGGCATTAGGATTGATAGCTAATTGACCAATAGCAAAGTGGGAGTGTTGAGAAAATAACTCTTTAAGTAGTTGCTAATGGTCAATAGAGTACAAGTGTTGTTAGGAATATTCCATAAGGTTAGGTGCTGGTCTATAGTACATTAGAATAGAAGGGGAGGGCTGGTCCTAGAAGATATCCCATATGGGTTGTAGCACTTGGTACCTTGGTACTAGTATATAAGGAAAGGGTTGGCATGAAAAGAATTATCTCATACCACACTCTATTTGTTATAGTGCAACCTTGCTGGTCCTAACTTACTTGTGTGGAGTATGCTTTCTATGTTTCAATACATATAAAGTAAAAACAACATCTATAAAGCTTTTAGGAAACTTCTTTGGAAGACATTATAAAATTATTCTATTTTATCTACTTCTACTTAATCATATAAATAATTATTGGAGTAAATATGTATGTTTGGATAATTTCATTAATTTTAGAATTTGAAAGATAAATTACTTGATAGTTTTTGTGTGAAGAGAGACTAAAACTTAAAAAAGTAACCAATAAATTTTATCAAAAACTATAAGAAGATAGTGAGCTAGAAAGTGTATGATTCTTCAAAAGAATAATTGAGCCATTTAAGAATTCTACTAACACATTGATTATAATGATTTGAAAAGTACAAATAAAAAAACTTCAAAGAATTATACTACCATTTTTTCCAAACTACTATTACTAGTTTTGTTTAGAATGCATTAGAAGGTGTGTTCTTCTATATGTTGTTTAATTTGAAATTCATTCTTCTAGCCCATTATCCTCCAATTCTATCGCTTGTTATTGCAAATCACAGTATACAATCCTAAACCGTAAAGAATGGCATGGGTTTCTACTAATAAATAATCCATGAACTAAACACCACAATTATCATCCATTTCGTCATATTCATCCATCCACCCCTCTATCGTGCACTTTGACTTGGAAGCAGGATGTGTTTTCAGAGGCATTCCGTGGAGAAGAAGATTGCGGAGCAGTTGAAGGGGTTTAGCCGTGGGACACGAGGGCACGAGGCCTACATGCTTTTGCCGTGCCGGTGAAGCAACAGTGAGGGCGTCGCGGAGCAGGGGTGGATCACATCGCAGCTTGCGACGATCGAAGCCGGAGGCGATACTGTCCTGTGATCGTCGTGCGCCTATTTCTATGCGTTGGATTCGTTCTCGTCGTTGCTGCCAGCCATAGGGGAGTTCTCGACCGTCGTTTGCACTCCTGTTCGGTTTCCCTGCAGTTAATTTAGGGTGAGTGCGGCAGTTCTCGTGGCGATTCAGGCCGATCGAGGGATTTCGTAGCCATTGCTGTGAGAAATGGCTACAGGTAGCCGGGCGAGAGGTGTGGCGACATTAGGGTTTAGGGTGCTGGCCGTGTCTACTCGATCTGTGAATGGTAGATTTTCTTCTGCGTCGGGTTCCCCGTCTTCGCGATTGCTCTCGGGTTTTTCAGGTCAAGTGGAAGACAGTTTAGCGATCAGAACCTTGGGAAATTGGACACCAGTGCGGGGGTTTAAGAGTGGGAGAGATGACCCTAGTTTTAGGTATGAGATGTCTCCGCCCACGAATTGGGGCGTGCGAATCGTTCCGGAGAAGAGCGCGTTCGTGATCGAGCGGTTCGGGAAATACTTAAAGACTTTAGGATCAGGTTTGTTGTCAATTGATCATGTTCTCAGCATTTATCATTATCAATTTGGTCGGTGATAGTTAGGGTCTACAGGTGCAGAGTTTCTGTCTGTTGATACTTCGTGGGTTACACACTGATGTAAAGATATATCTCATCAGTTTCTCGAAAAGCCTCACATTCTGTGAACGATACTCCCGTTTTTTGACAATGCTTTAAGCTGACGATTGAGCTTACATTCAATCGGTGATATGAAATCAAGGTTCTGACCGAAGAAATGTTGGGGCAGGTATTCATGTGATGATACCATTGGTGGACAGGATTGCTTATGTGCATTCCTTGAAAGAGGAAGCCATTCCTATTCCAAATCAGAGTGCCATCACGAAAGATAATGTGAGCATTTCAATTGACGGAGTTTTATATCTCAAGATAGTTGATCCTATTCGGGCTTCGTATGGAGTGGAAAATCCAATCTATGCTATCATTCAGGTATCAAACTGTGCATCTTCTTTTTCTCCATTTGCATGCCAGCCTCTTAGTCAGCAGTATTTAGGCTTCTTGTCCTAAGTTTTCCTATTAGGAAACGTATACGAAGAACTATAATTTTCACAGGGCTTGTGTCTAGTTATGAACCAACGTGTGTGCACAATTTCATCTTCTGCTGTTTTTGAGTAGAATATGTAATATCTCTTAGATGTCTGGATGCGTTTTGGTGAATAATGTCCCTGCCATAGGCCTCTTCGTTTCAAAATGCAATTGGGGGTCATGATTTATTTAATAACGGTGATTTTTATTGGATCCAGCTCGCGCAAACAACTATGCGATCTGAGCTTGGGAAAATTACTCTTGACAAAACGTTTGAGGAGAGAGATACACTTAATGAAAACATCGTCAAGGCGATTAACGAGGCTGCTTCAGACTGGGGCCTCCAGTGTTTGCGGTACGAGATTCGAGACATATCTCCACCTCCGGGTGTGAGGGCAGCTATGGAGATGCAGGCTGAGGCAGAGCGACGAAAGAGAGCACAGGTTCTCGAGTCCGAAGGAGAGCGACAGTCTCACATCAATATTGCCGATGGAAAGAAAAATTCAGTAATTTTGGAATCCGAGGCAGCAATGATGGATCAGGTAGACGCGTATTTTGGTTCCCTCACCCGACTCAATTTTACTTCTTGATCTGAAATAAATGATATAGCAAGATTCAGATGTTTGTTCCTTCTTTCTTTTAGTGTCTCGATTTCTGGCTAAAGAGATTGGTTAAAGTAGTGGCTGCACTACAATGGGACGAAATCTCATGGCAATTTATGTTTTAATTTAGCGAGTAATATATTTTGCTATCAGGTGAACCGAGCCAAAGGAGAGGCGGATGCTATACTAGCCCGCGCCGAAGCAACTTCGAAGGGTATCCAGTTGCTGTCACAGGCTATCCGTGCTGAAGGAGGATCCGAGGCTGCATCTCTTCGTGTGGCAGAACAGTACTTACAGGCCTTCAGTCAGCTTGCAAAAGAAAGTACAACAATGCTTCTTCCCAGTAATGCTTCTGAACCAGCTGCTATGATAGCTCAAGCGTTGTCAATTTACAAAGGTATTGTTGGAGTAGATGGTGTCTCTACTCGGATGTCGCCTGATGGTGGGCCTAAACCGAAGGATCAATCTTCGGGCCCTTGGAAGCCCACCCCTTTAGATTCTGAAAAGGATAAGATTGGTCAGGATCCTACTCGAGGTGCATCAGATATCAACCGAGAACCACCTGTTCCCCGGAACTTCAGCCTTCAGACTCCGGCTTAAAGTGTTAGTGCTGCGTCACACGAGAAAACAACATATGCTTATCGAATTTAACCATGTGTTCAATTTCAGTAGATTCCGCAGTGAAAGGTCAACCGTCGAGAACACAAGGACCAGGTTTTGTGAGAATGGATTGGTGGCTAGGTTAGGTATTCAAAGGAATGAGTTGCTGGAGCTATGTTGGAGAAGTGCCCATCCACTTGATTGGAGGGCAAATTTTGATATGACAGATATCACAAGTTAGGATTTACCCTCATGATCTGTACCTAGAAACATATGTTCGTCAGTACCTCATAAGTGGACTGTTAATTTCAACCTGTATACATGTTACCGCCTCATTTGATGAGCTTGGATATTGGCCATACGTGGTTTTTGGAGGTAGTATTTGGTTCCTTATGCAATTCTTGTGCTATTAGCTTGTTCCATTGAGGTGTAAGACAAGAAGGTTTTTCTATGAGGTGTAGCAATCACGTCTCGACGTAGATTAAACCTATTGCCCAGGAATTACAGAAATGGGAACTGCAGATTGTGCCTCTGGCGCAGGCTGAGTTGAGAAATGGAAATTGCTGGATGAGAGTGAGCTTTATCAAGCTCAGCTTGTCTTATGCCAGATTCCCTAAGCTAATTAGACCTAAAATCGTATGTGGAGCCTTTGTGGCACAAAAATGGTGAGTCGAAAGGAAATCCTAAAGCTCAAAATAGCTTTAGGATTTCTGAAAACTCTAAAGGTATGCGATGTATTCACTGTTCTGTGTTGTGTGATCTGCATACACTGCTGGCATCTACATGTGGTGGTTGTTTGGGTTTATAATTTGTGTGTCTTGAGTTTTGTGTGTGTATATATATATATATAGGGAGAGAGAGTGAGAAGTATAAAAGTATTAATTACTTTACCACTTGTGATTGGAAGATAACCCAAAACATCTCAAACGTCGAATAAACCACATACGAAATAAGCCAGATACTGATGAGCACGGATAAGAAATGATTCAAGTAAGATGTCATTCTATTTTCATTTTCGTTTTGTATGCATTGAATAAATCATTGAATGCCATCTCAAAAACTTTCATCACCGTTGTTCTCATCACCATGCAAACTACGGAATACATAATCATAAGCACTAATTTATATACTAAAGAGTAAATTGCACTTCGATTCAGAATCAACCACCACTTACGAGTATTTTATAGTTTTTCTATGTTGTGTTGTTTTCTTAATTTATCACATCAACTGTAAACTCAAATCAATGGATTTCAAAGCAATATGAAAAACAATCGAGATCAAGGCAAGTGCATGTGTACGTGCATACAGATATATATATATATATATATTTTTTTTATATATATTTATTTATTTATTTATTTAAATATTCATTTAACAACTTTTCATGTTGCAACGTTGAATGCAGTAGCGTGGTGAATTTTTCAAAATATAATCACCACAATAGAAACTGCATAATATTCTTGAAACATGGTTACAACAAGTCTAGTTCTAATGTGTTCAATGTGTTCTAACAAATCTAGGTAGAGTGGACTACTTTTTCTCAAGTTTGAAAATGTTATGATTGTTTTACATGTTCAAAAAAATATAATATAAGCCAATAAAAAAAAATATCATTTCTTCATGCAATAATTGAAAGAATTAGCCCCGCTTTATATTTTTGACTAAAAAAATACATACAGATTTATAAATTTTATGAATCCAAAAGGAACAAATTAATACTAACATGAAACACATAATCCTCCATATTTTATGATTGCAGTTCCAAAAAAGGCAGTAAATAGCAAAAAACGATTTTCAAAAGAGATATGAAATTATTGTTATGGATGAGTAAATAAATACAAATATAAATAATGTGTAAAGTATCCGTTGTATTTCAATGCAATGATGACTCTAATGCGTAAAATATGCAGAATTCTCAATCATATATTTTAATTACATATTGAGCACATTATTTTCTACAATACACTTACAAGACACTTTTTATTGTTGTGTTTAAGAAAATAAGTATATATCTAATATATCCAACACATTATTTTCTAAAATATGATTATCTAAAAAACCAAAATAGAATAGTCTTAATTCATATTTCAAGAGAATTAAAACTCGCAAGGGTTAAAATCAATGAGTAACAAAGACTAAACCCTAAATTTAGAACTGAAAGCTTCACCTTCCAGCAGATGACACGCCATGGAAAGGGCGCCAAACATTGTTAAAAGCGAAGCCCGGGAAAAAATGCAATACCTCCCGCGCTATGCACCAATTTCGTGCATATGAATGAATGAAACTACGCTTATGAAGAGTGTCATTCATACATGACACCCTAATGAATAAAGATGTAGATATGGATGAATGAAATAAATTCATTTGTTGGTGATGGACCAGACTAGAACTTTCATCACCCCTGTTCCATGATTGGGACTGTGGAGGGAGACTCAAGCTCTCTCATTCTCATGCTGACGTCAGGGAAATTAGTGTCATCCAATCATTGATCGTCGTTAAATTTGACCTGGCCAATCAGGCTTCTGACACGTGGATATGGAAATTAATAAATTGAGAACAAAAAATTAACGAGTTTTTATTTTTTATTTTTTCAAACTACATCCACGGTGCTGGATGTGACAGAAGCCGCCAAACAGAAGAAATAAAAAGTAAAATTAAAGTAAATGAAAAAAGAAATGCGAAGACTAAAGGTGAAATGGGGAAAGGGGGAAAGAAAAGGCAGTTTGTTTGCAAAACATACCCGCCCAGTGCTCCGCTTGAAACGTCGACTGACTGCAACTCTGACCGCATTGCCTACCGCTGAATATCCACGACGCACGAACAAAACGAAAAAAAGAAAAAAAATAAAAGAGGAAAAATAGGAAAAGCAGAAAGGCGTGATTCTGGCCAGAGCTCCATCGCGGGTCGGTCTTCGCGTGTGTGTGTGTTGTGCGAGAAGGCGTCTCTCTTCCCCCGAACTACGAAACCATACCTGCCAGAATAGATCGATTAATAGACTCGATTGCCGAGTAATCGTCGTTAATCGCAGCCTCCTCGCACATCTGTATACCGCTCAATTCTGGTGTCGCCGCTGCAGTCACGCTTTCTTTCGATTCCCGTGCCTGTTCTTTACTCCTTGGCTGCTGCTCCTGCCATTTGTGTTATCTGAGAGGACTCGTTTTTTCCTGTGTTTTCGCTGCGTGTGCTTCGCACAACCGTTGTCGTGGTTAGATCTGCGGTTAGTGTGTGTAGAGTTTGATTGCCGAGCAGCAGCTGTGGGGTATTTTGACTGCTAACGCCAAGGATTAGCGCTCTGGCAAATGTGGGGAGTGTGAGGGATTTAGTGTGGAGATAATTTGCGGAGGTGTTGTTGAGCGCGGTTTAAATTTTGGTGCGCGAGACGAGGGTGATTGTGTGGGCAGTTGGTGAGGTGAGGCAGAATGGGCAGCCCGGAGGCCACTTTAGCTGCGGTCGAGGCCGTGGGAACGCAGGAAGACGCCTTCGAGGAACTCACTGGGAACCTGCAAGGGTGGAAACGCAAGGTCCGTAGAGCTGCAAAATCCCACGCCTTGATTGAGAAAGTTCAGGAATCTTGCTTGTGACATAGGTTTCGGACGCTAATTGGCTCCAGCAATGTCGGCCGTTGGACCTGCACTTGTGGGATGGTCATGTGGTTTTGGCTATCTTGGCTGAGGTGGAGATTGCTTTAGAAGGCGCGCGGGTGGTGATATTGAATGTGGTTGTTCAGGATGTTGCGGGTTGCGCATCTCATATGGTAGGGTAGGGTACGAATTTGGCGAGGAGGGGTTGGGGCCAGCGTATTCTGTCGTGTCGAGCGTGGCGGTAGAGAGCGCGAAGTTTCTGTTGAGTGTGGAAGTTGGTTTCAGGGGCATGGGTGGTCGGTGTTGCGGTAGTTGGTAAAAATCGAGGCGCGGGTGTAGGAAAGGTGCGTGGTATGGTGCAGTGGGAGGCTGTAGTGCGGCGTGTAGCGGAGGATGTGTGTTGGAAGAGGAGAGTCGTAGTTATGTTTGGGTGGGAATGGGTGAAGACTAGGAGGAGGGAACATTGAGGGGGAGTAGCAGATCGCATCGGGAAAGGCAGAATCCGGGTAGTTCTTGCAATAGTTGGTGGTCAAATTTGTAAGCTTGGTCGTTCGTGACGTGAGGTGTGCTGATCACATAGCGCTGTAGACCTTCCGAGTTTTTTGAGGTGCTCTCCATTCGAGACGTGACATCGTTGGTTACAACCCATTTCACGAAATTAGAGGAGCGCTTGTTGTTGCGCAAGGGAGGCGTCTTGTATAGTTTTATATCTTTATTTATTTATTTCACTGATTGCAGCAATGCAGTAGTGTGTTGCCACCATTAGCGACGCGCAATCGTCATGTGAGGCGTCATTGGGGTTTGAGAGTATCTTGTGTACAGCGTGAGATTGAGAGCCAGCAGGACCTTGCGAAGGGACAAGGCTTCTAGTTCGTGTAGCCGAGTTCCGGTGGCGGCAGTATGTACCTACTCAGTCATTGAAATTCCATTGTTCGTCGAGCCGCGTGCTGTCTTCAGCATGACTGACATCACGAGATTAATTCTTGTGAAGATGGAAAATCAGCTCCCTGCTGTGGCAGTCGGTATTTGGTTTTTCTTTTGGCACTTTGAAGACGATTTTCAGCGAAGTGGTACAACCTTCCTCTTTCGAGTATCGCCGTGCCCCCTCCTCCATTTTCATGCTGGAGGCGCATGCTGCGATCATGCAAAGATTTGCGCGAGCTATCCTGATGTTAAGCACTTAGGCAGACTCTTACATGTGCGTTGTTTTGGGATTTCTCAAACCTTCTTACGTGATAGGCGTACTATGCATACACTCCGTTTAGAGTGCCTGCGGTCAGAAATCGTTTACCTAGTCACTTTTATACCTAGAGTTACGGTAAGTGAGCAGCTTTAACAAACAACTGCGTGTTTCCTTTATTCTTGAAGGTCTGTTGGTTCCGACAGTTCCCACTCCAGAGAGCTCGCGAGATAGGCATTACCGTGCATCCTTAGGGATGCTCTCTTTTTGAGAAAAAAATGCTATCGTTTGTAGTTGGAGGGTGCTTCATACGGATTACACATCCACTTCCTAGTCAGCTCCATCTTTCGGACGCTGTTCTTCAGAGGCAGGATCCTGCGCATGTTTTGTGCGAACCACAAGACGTGCAGGCCGTAAGGGTACGTGGGTGCCGTACCAGGCGCTATTGTACCTATCACCGCTGGAATCAGTTCCTGTCTGGGATTCGGGTCAACCCTTTAGCAAAGGTGTCGCAAGGAATATAAATTTGTGCGATCTGACGTGGCACTTATTTTCAGCATTTGTATTCTTTATCAAGCCTGTATATGTTTCCTGAAATCTTACTCATTGACTATGAGAACCGTCTGCTTCAAAGGTGTTCCGGGCAGAATGATTGGATTAGTTGCTCATTTGGGCACGCCACTTCTTCTGTGACATCGCTGAAGGATCTTCGAATGGTATTTCGTTTCAATTGATGAAAGCTTGAGGAGTTAAAGTATTCTAACCATTCTAACCTGTCCTCAGGTACTGGGGAAGATCGGGGGCACTCCAAAGAAGAAGGACATCACATTTGTGGCCCCAAATGGCGAAGAAATTAAGACCAAAAGGCACCTCGATAAATACCTGAAAGCTCACCCAGGAACTCTGTCTGCAAGCGACTTCGAATGGGGTTCTCCAAATACGCTAACAGGATCAGGTGCATCTAAGTTTCATGTTTCTTGATTTTGTAAAGTAAATTAGTAATATTCAAGACATCAAATGGACCTCTGTTTAGTCATTTCATGCTTTTAGAGAAGTCACCTCCAGTGCAGTTGAGATCGAGAATGCAAACGAGCACTCGGAAAATGCACAATTGAGGTCGGAATGCTCGTCCCTGGCCGTGCCGAGTGTGAGGTTCTTACATGGTGCTTGTGTTGTTGCATTGTGAAGCTGGCGATGCTGTCACCCCCACGGAAAATCGGAGAAGATCTGCAAGACTGAATTCCAAGGGCCGGCCTTCCACCGAAGGCGTTGATGAAGACACCGAGCTGAAACAGCCCGTGGTCAAGAGGTCAAGGAAGAGCCGTGACAACGGAAAGGACGAAAGCGATGGTGGGTGGTGGTTTTGGTGCTTGAGGGTGTGGGGTGTGGACGAGTGACGTGTTGGTTTCCCGCTGAGGTTGGGGGTCGTACAGAAGGGTGTGTCTGTTCAGTGATGTTGGGCCAAGATGGGGGTGGGACTGGTATTGGAAGGACTGAATGATGTGGTGATGGTGTGTGGCAGCGGGTGCAGGCAAGGACGACGGCGACGTGAACGCAGTGACGAAGAATGGAGTCCACGAGCCTGCAGAGAAGAAAGTGGAGGAGAAGGAAGCCATGGATGTGGACGCCCGCAAGGCGGAGGGTGGTGGTGAGGAGGAAGGCAAGGACGTGACGACGGAATCGGCGAGTGATAAAGTCGAGGACGAGAAGGTGGTGTCGGAGGGGATCGACGTTGAGAAGCCCGTGGAGGCTGCGACGGAGGCATCGACAAAAGGCGAGGGGGAGTCCAAGGTGGTGTCGGAGGGGATCGACGTCGAGAAGCCCGTGGAGGCTGCGACGGAGGCATCGACGAAAGGCGAGGGGAAATCGAAGGTGGAGGGCAAAGGAGTGGGGAACGGCGACGCAGAGAAGGCGAGCGAAGAGGCTGGCGAAAAAGTGGAAGTGGCGGAGGAGGCCCGGTCCGAGGACACCCCTGCGACGATCGGAGAAGTCGGGAAGCCTGAGGCTGTGGAAGCTCCGGGTGCAGAGGCGGAGGCAGTCGCCTAGGAGGCAGGGTCTGTGCAGCAGGGTGTAGAGAGGAGAGCGAATGCACGCAAAGTAGCGTTTGGGGACGCCGAGGCAGAGCGAGCGTCCAATGCATGGATGGTAGAAGGATGGTAGCGGCGAGAGCATCTCTTCTGGCATGCGGAGGATGGGACGGAGGTTGGCGTGGAGCTTGCAGCTCTGGGGCCGACGGGTGGTAGGATGTCGGGATGGTGGTTGTATGTAAGCGTGGCAAGTGGGGCAAGGGTGGCCGAGGAGGAGTGAGGTATGTTGATGAACAGAGGCGCAAGGACACACTCCAGGCGGTCGAAGCGCGGGGGAGGTAGAGAACGGGTAGAGGGGGACGGCGGAGTGATACAAGCAGGATGCATGGTTGTTGGGGTGTGGAGATAGAGAAGGTTGATGGCAAGTGTGAACCGTGCAGCAGACAGTTGCGGTATTTTGTGATATTTGTGTGGTCAGGAAGATTGCAGTCCCTCATGTGCCGCGGAACAGCTTTTGAACGACAGGGTGGTGGATCCCTTTGAACAGTGGTGTGGTGTGATGGGTTGTGGTGTGGAATTTTGGTGTCTGTTTTATGAATTGGAGTCTTGGCACGTGATGAAAGGGTGTTCGTCCAATAGGGGTCCTATGTTGTGTGGTTCTTCAAGTTGAACTAAGTTGAACTAAGTTGAACTTGGAATTATTGAATACATTTTCATACGACATAAGTTTGCAATGAAACGGATAGGTTTCTTTCTTGGGAAGTAACCCAAATGCTGTTAACCTCGGGATTGAAGCTTGGCAGGGCAAGTGCAGTGAGTCCAGTTGTAGCGCAGTCGATGTCAGGACTGTTAATTGCGGGAATCGTGTGTAATTACTATCTTTTCCATTACACTCCATCAATTCCCTTTTGGAACATTTGAATCATTTCCAACAGATAGGGGTGTGTGGCGCAGTTCTCCAACTTCCAAGACACTAAGTGTCGGATCTCTACAATCATACGCCCTCAACTGTTAAGTCTACGGTTGTTCAATTGGAGTTTATGGAACCACAGACCTCACACGGTCCCATAAAAACTCGAGAGAGATTTGGATATAGATTTGGAAATGTTTACAAAACTTGGCTTCCTTGCGGAGTTCACACACTGCTGCAAACCAGTATAATATCACTCATCTGGTATCCTTCAACGCTGCTTGCGACGAAACGTATTGGGTTCATCCCAGACACTCCATGCCAATGGGGGCACATGGCAATGCGGTGTTCTAATTACCCCTATGGGCACGAAACGCATGAAGCGGAGGAGGATGTGGCGTTCGGCACCAATTTGGCAGTTCATTCATCCACAGCCGGATCAAACTCAAGGCTCCAATCCATCCAGTTCAACAAACAGTTCATCCATCCAGAAATCCATCCATCAGCTCGCATTCATACCCATGTGCGCACCGCGTCCTCCGCCCAATGGATGAACGCTATCCTACGGACAGCGTTCGTCGACGCATCACCGTAGGTCATAGGGGTAATTAGAACACCGCATTTGGGCGTGGTGTGATCTAAGACCGCGCCCCTGATATTTGTGTCATTGTAGTAAATGTCATTGCACGGAGTGAAAGGGGATGATGCCAATTGATTAGCCGTGTTGAGGGTACACTGAAAAGTCACTAGGTGCATGGTTAACAGGTTTAAATGGAAAAAATATAAAATTCAATATCACGGTCCATTTTTAAATAATTGTGATGATTAGGATATTGTTTGAATATTCATATATTCAAATAGATTGTTGGTGACTTTACATTCAATTAAATAGATTAAACTTATAAAATTAATCATGTTAAAAAATTTATGTTAATTTTATGATTTTATAGTTCTTTAGAAAAAATAACCTTTGTAGGTTGATAACAAATTAAAAACAACATTTCAATATTTAGTAAGTAGTAGCATTTGAAAAAGAATTTAGTCATATTATGCAATACTTAACTAAAATCTTATAAAATAAAAAAGTACTAATACTAATCAATCATCATGTAAAATCGTGAAAGATATATAACAAACTATAATCTAAAATATTTTTTAAAACTTTCTAAAATATTTTAAATCTTCTAAATATTTATGCTAATCTTTTGTACATTCTTAAAATATTTCTAGACCAAAAAATATCTATAGGTTTCTAAAATCTTCCATTCTATTCTAGAAATTTGCATAAAATAGTTTTAAGACTTTGGAATTATTTTGTAGATTTTAGAAATTTGCTCCAAAACTTTTATCAAATATAATTTTTATAGTCTAAGTATTGATATATTTATAGTCTTGTACATAATCTTATTTCAAACATAGTGTTGTAATTTTGTTAAGTATTCAATAATCTTTAGTTCTTTGCTCATAAATCCTTAAAGAAATTTTATTTGTATATCATATATTTTTTTATAAATTACCAATATGATTTCATATATTCATAAAAATATATTTACATGTAAATATGTGTAAATATGTACAATAAGTATATTATATATCTATATTTATAATAAATATAATATTTTCAGTAAAACATCAATACTATATTGTTTTAAAAATATCAAATTAAAAAGTATAATAACACTCAAATTATATATTTTAATTTCTTAAAAAATAAAATTTGTATTGAAATACATTTTTTAATATTTTATACAAACTAATTTGGAAAGTTAATTAAGTTTTTTTTGTATCACTTTAAAAGTTAAAGAAAGTGAACTATTTGCAAAAAAAAAAAAAAAAAAAAAAAAAATTGTAACGAAAAATTAAATTTTAAAAGCCATAGTTTAAAAGCCTTGCCAATCTTTTGTACTTAGTAAAAAAATTGGTTTAATAATTTCTTTTTACATATACTTACAAAAAAAAAATACACACATAAATGTAGCTTTTAATGTGATTTTTGCATTTAGTTTGTATTTTTGAAGATGTTAAACTAAGCTATACATATGCTTGTTTATATGTATTTATATAAGATTTTAAAAAAATACATAATTTTTATATTTATTAAATTAAATATAATTTAATTAGTTTTTTTTTTAGATATTTTACTATACTATAATTAATCTGAAATAATACATCTAAACTAAAAATTATGTAATCTTTTAAAAGAATAAGATAAGACTCGTTACATGTTTATAATATATATAAAAAAAATTATTGATTATTAAGAAGAAAAGTAAAAATTAAAATAAAAAATATTTATAATAAAAGAATAATTAAAAAAATTAAAATTTGAGATCTTATTGTAGACATCAATATTGATATCAATAATTAGGAAGATAAGAAAAATTAGATAGATATAAATATCAATAAATTAGATAATATCTTATAAAAAAGCTTCTTAAAACTTTGTAGACATGAATTCGAGTTTATAAATACTTGTAGGTAATTGATAGGTTAAAAATTATAACTATTTATGAAGGCAATGTATCAAAAAGCAAATTTTTCTAGTTATAATAGGAATTATGTTGTTCAAATCTTATGTTACATAACTTATATCAAAGACATGAATCACAAACAACTAGAAGGTCAATACATTCTTTTGTTATTAAAAATGAGTAGATAATCTTTTAATGATAGAATATATTAAAACTAAAATAGCTAGTACCAAAGACATGATGATTGAAGATTTAAAAAAAAAGAAGACTAAAAATAAAAATATCATTGATAAGAGTAAAGAAGGTTTCATTTCTTTTGCTCTATATAATATCTAGTTAAGAGCTACATAACAATATTTTACAGGACCTTTAACATGTGTCCAATTTGTGAAATACATGCTTAACTTGCAAAACAAGTTTTTATGTGTGAGCCACATGTCAAACTTATACCATAAGTGAATAATTTATTGGCCATGTTTTCAACATATCCATCATCCATTGATTTGTATAAAGTCTAATCTGCATCTATACAACTTCAAAGAAGCTTTTCCATAAGATATTATCAAATTTAATTATTTTTACTTATTTCTAATTAATTATTTTTATCTAGATAATTAATAGTGTCAATTATGTCCATAACATTATTTCTCCTTTTAAGTATGAATTCTACAAAGAGCGATTATTACATATTCACTCTTCATCTTAATATTCATAGATATTGACAATAAAAAGTATCAACCTTATATGCATTCACTAATATCATATTTATACTAATATACAAAATATTCTAATTTATTTTAATATTGCTTTGAATCTAAAACTTTTTCTACTTTAAATTATTGATTATTATCCTCTTTTATAAGAAAAGGTGGCATTTATCTTCTTCTTAGTATATCTAATTGAATTGATCTATTTACAAATAGAAAATAGTCAAAGTTTATGATAATCCAATTTTTTATAGAGACATTATTTTCATATCACAACCAATAAACATACCTTATTACTAACTTAGAATTAAAGTTCTTCCTTGCAATAGATATTTGTGTTGATTTTTTTTCTTTCTTAAGCCTTATCTAATTTTGTCTTAAATGTGGCATATAGTTCTAATAATTTTTTAAAAATCTTTTATCAAAAAATTATCAACTTTTGTAAAGTCAAAATTATTAAGTTATAGATAATAACCATGAATAGTATAGAAAGATGTTTGTAAAGTAGAAGAATGTATAAAGTAATTACAATCAAATTTTTCCAATAGCAAAAAAATTATCTAATCATTTTGGTAGAAGTTGATGATAAATTTTAAATATTTATGTAAAAATTAATTAATCAATCCTATATTTCTATTGAATTGAAGATAAAAAAATAAGATAGTTTTATGTCCACTTTCAATATCTTGAAAATAATTTTTAAAAATCTTGATAAAAATTAAATCCCTTTATTTAATATAATATTCTTTAAAAATCCATAATAGCAATAAATGTCTTATATTTGAGAACTTATAATAAGCTTGAAGAGTACATAATTATACTTCATCTTTTAGAATAAATAAGCATTCTTTATAATGGAGTAGATTATTTTTAAATTTAAATTCATGAGTATTATTAAATTTAAAAGGATTATTTTTAATATTACATATAAAAAGATTTGAAGACATACTTGATTGGACTTCATCAATTTTTTTTTATTTCAATAGCTAATATTAATTTAATTGCACAAAGATATATATATATATATATATATATATATATATATATATATATTTGCTTTAAAAGTTTATTATATATTATTATTATTATTATTATTATTATTATTAAAAATTACATCTCATTCTTTTAATGCAAGATAAGAATGTCTAGAAATGGCATCAAAATATTTTTGTTGTTTTTTGATCAATAAATAATCTTGAATTTAAACCTTAACAAAGATATGTTCCAATGAACTTAACAACTATTTAAAATATGTATTGATATAAAATATTTAAGGTTTTTATGATTTTTATAAATAATTATAAGAAAAAAATTACTTTTTTGATAATGGCGCTCTTCTTAAAACATATCTACACCTATAAGAAATTATATTTTCTGAATTTTATAATTAATCTTAGTTATTGAAAGTTGTCTTGAATGAAAAGCTCTAAGATAAAGTTTTTTATCTACTCCTATTTGTAATAATATTGCATCCAATGCAAAGTTTGATATAGTTTTTTCTATAAAAAATATCTTAAAAAAATTAATATAATAAAAGATTGAGTTTGTGATAAAAATCACCTTCAAAGCTTCAAATGCTACTTAAATTTTTTTTATGCCATCTAAGTTTGTCTTTACAAGTCAAATGTATAAGTAGAGTTGTAACTTAAGAAAATTTCTTGATAAAATAATAATTGATAAATCCTAAAGAAATATATATATTTTTTTTTATTAATTTTATAAACTTCTGAGCCATAATTATTTAAACTTTTTAAAGATACTTTAAAAATAAAAGATATTTATTTTTACATTTATTTAATATCATTAACTCAACTTGAGTCATTGTTATATTAATTTTCTTTCTTTCATATAGAAGACAAATAATAATATTAGATAAGATTCTACAATAATTCCAATAAGTATTGTACACTCATCTTCACCCCTATGAATCTATTCATCACCACTTCTTTGGCAAATTTTAGAAGTTTCAATCCTAACTCGCTAGTATCACCACATTTTTATGCTCCTTGAACATACATAAAGTACATTTAACCAAATTCTATTACATTCTCCAAAACCAACTTTGAAAACTTTGAAGTATTCTTAAATCAATTTGAAGTGGTATATACGGCTTGTAAAATCAATTCTTTAGAAAGCAAGATAAGGCAAATTTTACAATGCTTCACCAAAATTATAGGTGATTAATTTTATCTATTGCATCCAATGGTTTGAAAGGATTGGACATGGTTTTTATCAATAATAAAGATATATTTCATGGTATTTAAAGAATAAGAATACATCATCAAATAATAGTGAGATTTATTATTATTATTATTATTATTATTATAATAATATTTATCATTTATTTCTAAGTATTATCGGAATATTTTAATCTATAGCCGCCCATACCATGACTCTCTAGTAGTTTTAATGGACTTTTTCTACTCCGGACACAAAATGGCTTATGCTTTTAAAAAATAAAATATAAACTAAGCTTTGGAAGATATGACAACATAAAAAAAAGTCTAAAAAATCACCTCAAGATCATCCAATTATCTCTCTCATATTATCTTTTACTTCCAAATATGAAAAATCTTCATCTTTAATATAAGATATTATTCTATCTAGGATTTACATTAGACCTCTTTACATCTTAGTCTTTATCAGCTCTATTTCAACCTACATAAGTTAAAATTAAGATAAAAATATTTTAATCCTATAAAAGAGCATCATAGAAAAATGATCCAAAAATTAGAAAATATGTTGATAAAGGTTAAATAAATTTATATTATTAGTCAATTGATTCCAATACCATCTAAAGAAATATTGCAACTTAGCATATTTTATACAATTTGCAAAGACACCAGACACATCAATCTTTATTATGTTAATCCAAAATTTTCTTAGTAATACATAAGATGTAATTATTATAGTCACATTTATAACAATGTTTACAAATATTATGAATACACCTGCAATACCAAATCTACTGTCTATGTCCACCTTGTCTCTAAACATGCCTTGCTAAGATTTAATCAATACTTCTAGGATCCACTACTATGTTTTCAAGGATGATTTTTTGTACCACCAAATATTTGATGTTCTACCAAAAAAAATCACTATACTTTGCAATGTGTAAGTAAATCATTACATTGCTTCTTTTGTTCTAAACCTAACAAATTAATTAATTATCTAAACTTTTGTTTTATTGTCTAAGCCTTGGCAATCTATACAACTCTATTACTACCTAACAATACTTTTATATATATTATTTTGTATATTGCTTTAAACTAAGGATTGTCAATTAGCATAGATCTATCATTGGATAATATAAGAATATAAAATATTAACAACTATCTATTACATCTAATAATACAAATCAAGTTATAAAGCCAATTAACATCGACAATGCTATTTTAAAGTAATAAAAATCACAATATTAATTAATATATCTTGACAACAACTCACTATAGTAATATTAATGAATGAATAATTGATTTGCAATAACCACACTATTCTTACTTAATATTGACTTAGACTTCTACAACTTCTCCAACAACAAGAAAAAAGACCCCAATCCTTACATGGGCCCTTAATTTCTTGATGTAAATTTCATATTGCTTTTATCAACTAACATCATTATCCTAAAAACAACTAAGCTTTTTTCAATAATAGTATTATAAATGACATCTCTCTTATTCAATCTACTATGTCATTTAAATAGCTACTTTATCATTTGTACTCTTACAACTATATGGATTTATAGGACAAATCTACTAAAGCCACCCAACAAAGCTATATCAATTTGGCCTTCTATAATAGCCAAAGATGACAGCCAACTAAGATTGGTCTTTTACATACATAATTGTTATAATTTCTTTATCTTTATAACAATTGACAATATTCTAATTAAGCATTGTTGGGCACACTTAGGATCTTTAGACTAAAATATATTATTATTATATTACACATTTATAACTTTTAGTCTTCCATAATTATATTTAATATGATAGACGGATAAAACGTGGTTCCTTTGGACATTCTAAACTAAGTCCCCACTATTATTAGTTTCTACTAATTCATAATCAATTACATTGTGATGGATTTTACTTCTCTTTCTTATTATTATTATTATTATTATTTTATTTATTTTATTTATTTATTTATTTTTATATTTCTTAGCTCATAAGAATAAATGTAACTTTGAAGTATATGAAAATTTATTTTTTTGGTAGTGACTCTCAAATTTCTATATCCATGTATGAGTTAATCAAAGATGAAAAAAAATTGTCTCATTTGATCTATTCAATTTGTAAATGCATCACCTTATAAAAATTTCACCTTAATACAACAACTTTAATGATAGGTTCTATACCTGAAATATTTCTTTATCATCTAACAAAATAAGAACATATAATAAATAACATCAAGAAAAATTATACAATACTTAAGCATTTGTCATCCTACCACTTTGATATTTTTATTTTCTTTCCATAATAAGCCAATAATAAATTATTGATTCAATCAATTCAACCTCCATATACTCATTATTCACCCTGTTATGTTATTAATGACATTGTTTATAATCCCACTTGATTTATATATATTCATTACCATTGCAACTAAAAAATACAGCTTAAGATTTGTTTCTTATCAAACATACTATTGTCTCATTGCAATTCAATAAGAATAAGACACAACATTTTTTCAACATCATTTGATACTTGCTAATTTAATAGAGACCATGCGACTTCCTTGTCTTTGACATATTCATGTAAATCAACATTTCAATAAATATTGACAAGCTCTAATTTCTCCACCTTTCTTATACACTCAAATCTAAAAATAAGGACTTATATCTCTATGTGAAGTAAAGCAAATCTCTTCTAGTTAGAGATTTATTTTAGTTTATAATTATTAATTTTTTTATAATTTAATTACTTAAATTATCTCCTATTTTATTTTAAATTATTAATTTTTTAATTAGTAAAAATCTACACTCATACTACTACAACCACATAATTATTCAATTAACAAAGAAAAAAAAATCTTACTTAAAAGATAATTTTTTTTATATATATTTTTTAATTTATTATTATTATTTTTTAAAATTTTTCTTCTCTACTATTAAAAGTCATCCAAGATAAAATATCATCTAAAATATTTTTTATTTATGAATAAGTTTTTTTCTATAAATAAAAAATCATTCAACTTAATCAAATATCATCCATAATTTAGCATCCAATTGATTTAAACTTCATCCATTTAAATTCTAACTTACTCAAAATTGGCCTAATTCACTTAATTCAAGAGGCCTTCATTGATACCACTTACATGCTAAGGATGATCCGACCATTTGAATGACAAAAAGAGCATATAGTTTTTGTTTTGATTTATTTAAGAATTTGAAATTCAAGGGATCATAGAAGTTCTTGACAATTTAGATTTAGTAGTTGTCTAGTTAGAAGAATCGAAGTTAATGAAATTGAATTTGTATGCAATTGCTCATTTTCTTTGCCTTTGATCCTACATTGCTTCTTTTAGTTCTAAATGCTCTAATTACACCAATGACTCTAAGATTTCTATACTTTGGAGAATATCTTCTATGCTCTTTCACACCATTTATTAATACTAATGTTTTTTTTTGTCAATGACTACTTATGTTCATGTTAACGACCACTACAAAAAATAATGTAGCATTAATATCCTACATCAAATTTAGAGATCATGTTTAGTCATTGAAATCACATTGACAAATTCCAATTTTACTAGCATCTCAAGGATGAATAAGTTTTAGATGCCTTATTTTTTTATAATATTTATTAATATTAAAGATAATAGTTTTTCATTAGTATAAGATACTTATGTTGTTGAGAATCAAGAACTTGTCTTTCTCTAATACAAATATTAAACAAGATGTTGACTTAACATTATTATTCTTCAAAGAAAATTTATAGTTGCTTAATTGATCCTTGTCATTGAAAATCAATGGTGGCTACTTGTTAGCAGAGAAAGAAGAATCAATAAGAATCAAATAAAAAAAAAATACAATTTACTTTGACAAGCATAACTACTTCTCAAAATTTTCAACTCAAATCTTAGAATTTGAACATCAAGATATTAGGAACTTTATCAATCATGAAAAAAAATATTAATATTGATCTCCAATTCCACCAAAAATGCTGCCATAACATGGTGTCTCTAATGAGACATAGCCGTATTACGTGTTGACTTGCTTGGGAATGCATTGGGTACATAGCTGTGGAAGGTGAGGTTATGTTTCACAAACATTCAAAAAATCCTAATAGGTTTCACCTATATGAGATGAATATGATTAAAATTTTGATTCAAAAAAGCTAAAAAATACTCTTCTTAGTAGCTTCAATCACACATAAACCTCAATTATCTTGTTACTTTCATATTTAAGCAATTTAGATTTTTCTTATAAGCCTCAATCCTAATTAGTGAGCTTTAGCAAGTTGTAACTTCTAATCTGACTATCCACTTGATGTAAAATTTTGCATGCAATTGTCAATATAAGTCTTCTATATGCTCAAGAATTTCCAGCCTAATCCAACTTACAAATTGTGAGAAAACCTCCAAAAATTACACTAATGTCACTTGGCTACCAACTTGAAAAATGAAGCAAAAATCCTAGCAATGGTTTCTCCTTCTCCATCTATTAACTTTGATTCAAAATTGGTGTGTAGCTTGATCTTCAAGTCTTTCAACACCATGCCAAATTTCACCTTGTTCCAACTAATAGATCTTTAGATATCATAGAAATCCTATCCAACTCCAAACTGCCAACTTCCAAAACCCTCTTGTGCTAAAAACTAGATACCTCTAAATTGCACCATAAGATTATTACAAAATTTTTTATACACTTATCTCACCTAATAATCCAAACAATTTCAAAGTTTGAATTATAGATGATATTCCAATTGCACGAACTAGCCAAAATTGCTAGCCTTAGTTATATTATATAAAATCCAAATCACCAATACAAACCCTATTTTTGAATAACAATTGCTAAGTCTTATGAAATCCTAAAATAATAACTTTTATGCCTTTGAAAAGAACTTCAAGCTAGCTCTTGAACTCTAATCTCCGAACTTCAAATGAAGTTCTAATTTGCTTTAGGTAGTCATTTTAGTGACCAGAGGTCTGATTTAAACCTTGTCTCACAAATGGTCGACCCTCGGGTATCAATCTAATCTATCCTAAGGATTTTTTATCCTCAACTTGACTTTAGTATCAACCATATCAACCATTTACCTCTTCTATCTTAATTTTATCAATTTATGGCCTTTTTAAGGTAATAAAAGAGTTTCTATATCCTAGAAGGTAAAAATACTAACTAACTTTTATCAACTTGCTATTAACATAAGAAAATAGGCTAAGAGACTTTTATAAAAGCCTTATTAAAATATTTTGAGTTCTTGTTGAATTAATATAATAGAATATTAATTAAAAAATTATTTTTAGTCATATTTTCACCATATAATTGTGTCATAACATGACAATGCTCGTATTAGTTTGAAAGCTTAGTCAAAGATTCATAAAAAATATCAATTGCTACAATTTACTTTAAATTACAATGAAAAAATTGATAATATTAAAAGTCACTACTATTAGAACTACCTACTGTATCTTTCAAAATACCAATATATAACGAAAAGTAAAGAGCACCAAGTAAAACTAGTATCTACTTATTGCTCCATATTAAGGAAGAATCAGGACAATGATGCTGCACTAAAGTTTTGACCTTAGACACTAAGAAAAAGTAATGCAAAAACAAAACACCTTTGAGTATCCGAAGTCTAAAGGTACATTGTAGGAAATAAAAATAAAATAAAATAAAAGAGAGTTTAGCACAACTCAGACTCTTATTAGAAATGAGGCTTCCTAATTTTTGCTTCATATACAAGATTTTGATTATATGAGATAAAAATCTTAATTTTGATTATTTGAATTAATATTGAAGTTTTGAGAGATTTTCAAAGCAAATAATGTATTTGGTAGATGTAGATTTTGAAAATAAATTTTAAGATTTTATAAATTTATAGCATATTTATACGTGAAAATTTGGTAGTTTTTTTTATTATACATGTTTTAAATATGTGTAAAAGAGTTGAAGTCATTTAAGTAGTTAGATCAAAGATTATGGAAGATTTGTGGGTTTTGATCTTTGAAATTAGAATTTAAAGGATCAATGAGGTTTTTTAATATATTTATCTATTAAGAATATGAACTAAAAGAAGATGAATAAACTTGAGAAATCTATGTCAAAAGAAAAGTGACAAAAAAAAAAAAAAAAAAATATGTATATTAAAAGGAAATTGGAATGGCTATTGCCAAAAGACAAAGAAATTAGAGGCTCTTAAAACTAAACTAGAGACAAGAAAGGAATTGACAAGAGTAAAGAAGGCTTTATTCTTTCCTCTATATATACTATCTACCTAGGATCTATGCAGCGATGTTCTATAGGTCCTCCAAAAATTTGTTGACTTTGCATGATATGTATCTTAACTTACAAGGTAAGTTTTTTATATAGACACAATATAGTTAGCTTATTGTGCAAGCTATCGATACATGTGGCATATGATTAGCTTATTGATCAAGTTTCTAACCTATCAATCAACTACAAACATATATAAAATCAAAATAACATCTAAGAAGCTTATAGAAAGCTTTTCTAGAAGATATTATGAAATTAATCTACTTTTATTTAATTCTATTTATTCATATTATTTAGATAACAATTATAGTAGATATATATTTGTGAAACTATCAATCCATCAGTTGAATTAAAGTAAAATTTTTCTCAATAATAGCATGCTTCACTTCTAATAATTCTCTAAAGTTAAGAATCAATTAATTAGTGAAATTAAGAGATTGTGACTATAGAATATCAAGATCAAGGTTTGAATAGGAAGCCAATTAATATACTAGTAGAGTTTAGAGATTATTGTCTATTTGATATATACAATCTTTTTCAAATATTTTGTACTAATTTCTAACTTAATTTTTGTAAAATTTATAAATTTTGAATCAAAATCAATGGTTAATATATTAATTATTGAATTTTCAATCATTATAGAATTTTTAAGGATTTATTTAAAATTTAAGATTTTATTAGATTTTTCTTAAGATTGGTTTATGATTTTGTTGAGATTTTATTTGAATTGATTTAAAACTTTTTTTTTAAAAAAAATGAATGAAAAAATTTATTTTGAACCAAATATAAGTACTTTGAATATATTGTAATGTCCTTTAGAATTACAAATACATTAGCTACTTTTCAACATCTAATAAATAATATTTTTTAATTATTGAAATATATTTTATTATTTTTTATCTAAATATTAATTTAATATTTTCTAAAAATATTTAAATATATAAATTTTATATTTTTTATATTATAAAAACTTAAATATATAGGATTATATACCAAGATAAAAAAATGAATATTTTAGAAAATTTAAGTTGATTTATTATGATATATTATTTCAAACAATGGCCTTATGATGGATTTTAAGAAAATTTAAATTACCATGGATTAGAAGACTTCTAAAACTATAAATGAAATAGGAGTGAATTCTTTTAAAGATCTAAAATCCTTTCAATCTATAGCAACATAAATTCCATCACAAAATAGGACAAAATGAACCAGAACAAAATTAAACAAAATTAAAAATATTAGAATATGAAAGATAAAATATAATAAAAAATAATATAGAATAAAATAGAACAAAAAATATAAACCAAATTTTATTCCAAGAAAAGGACCAAAGCCATATTTAATCAAATGTCCCAAATGGTCTCAATCAATCTTATCTATACTTTGTCTAACCATCTCAGAATTTTCAAGAATATTTTTAATGGTAGGTCCTACTAAGATAACCACCGTTCTAGAAGTTTTTAAAGGTGGGCCCTATCTAAATTACCGCCTTTAGTTCTTTTAAGATGTTCTATAGTGGATCCCACATGGACCACTACCTTGGCCTCAATTATCTATTTCTATGCGTCAATAATACAATTATCTTATCTATGCCCTCTTACAGTGAATTCACCTCTACTAATGCAAAACATCCTCGTTTTGCTCCTGATGGTATTTCCAAATTGTTTCTTGATAATATGTAAGATTTTGTACATATTTTCTTATTACATCATAGATGAAATAGCCTTTTCAAAGGACCTTGTATTAAAGTTGGAGATGTCCATTGCCACAACAAAAGTAGCGATGCTCCAAAATAATATCTACTTCATACTCTTGTTGGTCATCAATCACAACCAATAATAGTGGTAGTTGGTGTGGGTCCGATGTCATGATGTAACATGACTAATAGGTGAAAGAGTGTAGAAATTATTGTAATGTAGGAGATCTTAGTTCAAAGTATTAGAACAAATTATCTTAGAAATGTAATTAATAGTCAAAAAGGTAATAAAACAAAAAAGGTACCAATGCTACCTTTTAGAAAGGTAACTTCTACTTACTTTGTAGGACCATAAGTAAGGCAAAACAAAGTAGATTGGAAAAATAAATGATATAGACATCTTTAGAAGGAAGTTAAGAGTAAATTCTAATAAAATTTACTTAGAAAAACTAAATATTGATATCCAGAGAGGGCCAGTTATGAACCAAGAATAAATCAGACCCTAAGGCACAAAACCGAGTCTCGACAACAACTTTGGGGTTCTTCTGCAAATCGGAGAATGAGATTTGATAGCAAACTAGATAAGATTTTCATAAGCTTTGGTTTTGGACGATTTGGAGTTGTTATGACTTTGTAAGAACTTTACAAAGTCAAGATTGTTTTCAGATGTCTTAGGATTTGTGAAATAAAATAGGGTTGATATTTCTAGTGATTTTAAGAGTTTTGTATTAGATCTAGAAGTGAAATTTTGTGGATTAATGTTCGTAATTGTGCTTAATAAGTGTTGTAAATTTTAGCTTGATCTAACGATTGAAATGAGGATTATTGAGGTTTAAGTGGATCAAGATCTTAGAAAATAGAATTTTAGGTCTAGTGAGGATTTTTAAGATTTCTTGCAATCTACTAATTGGATTGGAGTGAAATTTATGTGAGAGGATATAAGACTTATTTTTCTATGTGTCTGAGAAGTTTGAAAACAATCGAATGGTGAAAATAAGAAATATTAGCTCTGGGAGATTGGCATTAAGGTTGGAGAAGGAGGCTGGCCAATACCCGAGCATGTTTTTGAGGTTATCATCTATTTGGTAATTCCGATCATTTTCAAAATTTTTGTGCTTGTTTTCAACTTATTTTTTAAGAAGTTTGAAAAATTTGAGTTAAGATCAATGGTTCATACATTAGTTATTGATGTTTAATTTTGTTGTAAAAATTACTAAGATTTGTTTAGGATTTGGTTTAGGATTTATGATTTAGGATTTGATTAGGATTTGATTTAGGGTTTAGAGTTTGGTTAGGGTTTGATTTAGGGTTTAGAATTTGATTTAGAGTTTGATTTAGGATTTGGTTGGAGTTTGGTTTAGGATTTGTTTAAGATTTGGTTTAGGATTTAGAATTTGATTAAGGTTTGGTTTAGGATTTAGAGTTTGATTAGGATTTTATTTAGGACTTGATTTAGGGTTTTGTTATGGTTTAATTTAGGATTTAGGATTTGTTTAGAATTTGATTTAATTTAGGATTTAGGATTTGTTTAGGATTTGGTTTAGGGTTTGGATAGAATTTGGTTTAAGATTTGATTAGGATTTGGTTTAGGATTTAGGGTTTGATTTAAGGTTTAAGATTTTATTAGGATTTGTTTAAGATTTAAGATTTAATTAGTTTTGGCCTAAAGTTTGAATGAAGTTCAATAGGATTTTAACTAGAATTAAATTAAGATTGAATTGAGATGTATTTGAAAGATGTTTGTGATCATTCTAATATTTCTTTAAGATTTTTTATTGTTTCTTTAAAATTTCTTTAACGTTTCTTTGAAATTGATTAAAGCTTGATTAGCATTATTATGGTCTAATTAGAATTTAGTTAGTATTCTATTATTGTTAGGATTTTGTTGTTATAATTTCCATTCTACCTTCTACAATCAAGTGCCTGGAGCATTCTCAAGCAAGATTTCATGTATTACGACACCGGAAAGTACCTTGGTATAGTATGAAATTCTTTGAACTACAAAATATAAAAGATTGGATGGACTCAAATATGTAGCAAAAGTTCGAGACAATATACAACATGAAAAATTACTACAAAAATGTAGAAAGATCCAAGCTATCAAGGTGCCAACTTATAGACTTAGGTTGATGTAGCAAGTAAAAATTTAGCATTAGAGAGTAATACTTGGTCACCCTCTTGGAAGGTCTTACATTGCCAATGGTTATTTGTATATTGCTTTTGTCAATTTTTTGTAGTAAAGAGGTAGTGTTGTACTTCTTGCAAGGTAATTGTAAGCCGTTATATAAAGTCTTTTTATTATTAGGTTATTAGTGTTAATAGAATGATAGAGAGTTGCTGGTATAATTAGATTCTAATTGATATTAAAGAAGAATGGTGAATGATTAGTAGTTGCTTAAATACTATCATTATAAGTAAATTCTAAGGACATCAAATATTCATTCCAATCATTATGATTAATTGCCACAAATGCATATAGTATATCCTCAAAGATTTAATTTTTATACTTTATTTGGCCATCTAATTGAGGATAGAAGGCTATAGATATGGCAAGTCATGTATCCAATACCTTCAACAAGACTTGCCAAAAATTCCTTCCAAAGCGTGCATCTCGATCTAAAATGATGACTTAAGGTAAGCGATGGTGATAAAAGATAGTATCAAAGAAGACCTATGTAAGTATTAAGGCATCAATATTAGATTCTACCATAACTAAGTACAGTTGCTTCAACAGTTGATTTGTAAAGACAACAATCACAATATGATTATGAAGTACTTGTGGCAAATACATAATGAAGTCTATAGTCACTTGCTCTCATTATGCCATAGCTAATAAAATTGGTTACAATAATCCAAGAGATATTGCGTTGTGTGCTTTGTTACATTGATATGACTTGCAAGAGCATACAAAAGTTTAAATATCATAATCCAAACCTACTCAAAACCATGTCCTTGAAATTGATTCTCGAGTTTTTTCACATCTTAAATGTCCAAATTTTGGAATGTTGTATCTATCTTTAAGTATGTGCATCTCAAATATAGCATCATTAGGTACTTAAATCTACTTCCTAAAATAGAGCAAGCCATCACTAAGACTATAATCTTGATACTATACATTACCCACTTCCAGCCAATTATTAACCATCTTAAAATAAACATCTCAATGCGTAGCTTCCTTCTATTTTTCTTCTTTGCTTAGGTTTAAAATGACACTCCTAATAGTAGCAACTTTTGCTTTGTCTTCAATTCAGCCTTCAAGTCTAGTCTCCACAATAAACGATCAAGTATAATATATTGTCGCTCTTGCTTGTATTCAAGGTCAATAACAAAAAGCTATAACTGTTCTTTCCAACAATGATGTTGTGATTTCATATTTTTCAGATGCAAATCATGTAGCAAGGATCAATGATCAATCCAAGTAATCACTGGCTTATCTAATAGATAGTATTACCACACATTTGTGGCATATACAATCACTAATTATTCTTGATCACATAGAGATTAATTATATTTTATCCTTCTGAGCTTGAGTGATTTATATACCATGGGTTGAAGGCTCCTATCAAAGTCTTATTGAAGGATTGCTCCAATAGCAAAGTCAAAAGTATCAATGTCAAGTGTATAAAGAAAATTGGGATTATATAGTTATAATATTAGAGTAGTAATGCGTGCTTCCTTCAACCTATGAAAGGCACTTTGTTGCTCTAGTTTCTATTCAAATGGGGCACTTTTTTCGAATAGACTTATTAATGAAGCAATAATGTATGCAAATTGTCAAATAAAATAATAATAATATTTGACAAGGCTTAAAAATGAGTAAACTTTAAAAGCATCTTTGGAGATTGACCAATCTTCCATTGCTTTTATCTTATCATGCTCTATATGCATATCCTTAAAGGATACTATATGCTCTAAAAAGGTGACCTTTGACTTCCAAAGTTCATTCTTTAATTGCTTGCAGTAGAAGCAACTATCTCATAGCTGACATAGTACTTTTTATTGATATTAGTCATGGTCTTCAACGATTTTACTTTAGACTAGGATATCATTGGTAAAAATAACTACATACTTGTCCAAAAAGTTCTAAAACAATCTATTTATGTAACCTATGAAAAAAGCTAGATGATTGGTAAGGCCAAATAGTAAAATAAGTCATTTAAAATATCCATATTATATACAAAATGTTATCTTTTATACATCCTTCTTTACAATAGGTATTTTCCAATAGTTATTATAAATGTCCAATTTATTAAAGATGGTTGGACCTTAAAGTAGGTCAAGATTATCCTTATATAAAAGTAAATATATATTTTTGATGGTCTGCTTATTGAAGCCTCGATAATCGATGCAAAGTCAAAGTCCACCATCATTCTTAAATGCCAAGAATACAAGTGCTCTCCATGGCAATTTATTTTTTTAAATCAAGCCATTTTTTAAGAGTGTCTCTAATGTCTTTTATAATTCTTCAAGTTCATTTGGTACTAGGCAATAAATTAGCCAACTTGTTGATTTGGCTCCAAATAATAATTCTATTTGAAAGAAGGTACCTTAATTAAGTGATATGCCATCAAGTAAGTCAGTTGGAAAATATTCCAAAATTTATGTATGAGTTGTTCTACAGGTTCTACTCTTTTGGTTGTCTTTTCTACCATTAAGATAAGATTTGAAACCATCATATATACTAGTTGCTTATGTTATATTTGCTTCTCCATAAAGATCATCTCTACAAGTAAGCTTTTAGCCATAGATTGTTTTATTACCTCCCTTGATGTAGAGGCACAAAAAATCACATTGTGTCCATTGTCTTTGAAGAAGATTGTCTTTGTTAACTAATCAACTTAATTATTTTCTATCTCTAGCTATGACATACTAAGGATAATATCATATTCGAGCTTTATTATCTTGAACTTCTCTCTCAAGGTATAGGTATCATTCAAATCCAAGATTTTTTCTTTGCATATCTCATTTAATATGTTCTCTCAATCATCAGCTGAGTATATACTTCTTCCTTTCATTATCTTGGTTTTCATCCCAAGTCAATTGGTAATCTTAGTCAAGATGCAATTTTTTTATACATTTGTAATCTATAAGCATTCAATATGGTTGTCCTCTTAATTGACCTATTAGACATATTAATCAATCCTTTTGATAGTTCTCTAATATAATGTTGTTTATCTTTGAGAAACAATAGCTATTCTCAATACTGGCCCTCAGTAATTTTATTAGAGAGCTCTCTTTTCCTGCTTTACTTATTTATCATCTTAGTGAGCCTCAAGATTGCAAATCCACCTTAGTTTGTTAGTACCTCAATTTTTAAGTTTCAGACAATCTTTGATTTGATGGCTTGATTTCCAACAATAATAACACAATTTCTTTTATACCAATATTTTTCATCTTTGTGATATTAATGATTCTTGTAAGGCATCAATCTCCATTAGTGTTGATTGTTGTCCTATAATATTGAATAGTAGCATAAGATTTTGTCCTATAGGTTATGCTCCATGGTTTTTGAAATCTAAAAGATTGACCTTCTTTGCAATCATAATTGCCTCTTCAAATGTTTGCAGATCCCTTAATTCTACCTCTCATTGAATCACATGTTTCAACTCTCGTACAAATTAATCCATCATCTCCACCTCTAAAATATTGTTAATTTTGAAACATAAGAATATGAATCAAAAGACATAATTTTGTATTGACTTGGATTATATAAGATTAGCCAATAGATTCTATTCTAACTTTTTCATATCAATGAGCAAAAATTGATTCTTAAGTTTTGTCTCAAACTCCTCCAAGTTATAAAATCCACCTTGATTTCCATAGTTTTGAGCTTGATGTCACTACCAAATAGCTACTAGACCTCTCAAATAGCTAGTTGCATATATAATTCATTGAGTGGTATTTGTCTTATATAGTTGGAGATATTGTTGCATACTAAAGAATTATTAGCATATATTGTCTTGCCTTGAAGTTCCAAAATATGTTTTGAGCTTGCTTAATTTCAGCCTATCAGGTGTCAACTCTCTTATCTTAAAAGCTTTTATTTATTCTTGTAGAATAGCTATCTGGTCTAACAATTATTGTATTTGAACCTCAATGTAGGATGGCTTTGCCATATCTCCCATCCTACAATTTCTTTATGAAATTTTACTACTAAAATGCCTTTTATCCTTCCAATTGACTTTTGAAAATAATTCATGGTAGTTCCAAAATAATAATTGATAGGGCCTTAACAATTAATCTCTAATTAGACAATGGCTATTAATACATTACCAAAGAATAGATTAAAATTTGTTCTAATATCAATGAAATGGAATTGAATTCTTTAAAAGTTCTAAAACCTTTCCAATCAATTATAACATAAATTCCATCATAAAGTAAGACAAAATGAATCAAAATAAAATAGAAAAAAAATAAAAAAATAAAACATAAATATTAAAATAGGATAAAAAGAATATAGAATAAAATAGAATAAAAAATATAAATCAAATTTTATTGAAAAAAATAGATCAAAGTGATACTTGAATGAATGTCCCAAATTGTTAGGGACTATATATAAAACAAAGATTCAAGACTAAAAAATGGAATTAGCTCAACATTAAAACAATAATTAGATACAAGGTAAAAAGGTCCTAACTAAACTATAAGAAGAGAATTGTTGAGACTAAGAATCCCCTCAACCTTGACTCCTATATATATATATATATATATATATATATATATATTAGATCCTAGGAAGCTTCTTGAAAAGTTTCTATGAGACTTAGGAACAAAGGAAGGATAAGATCCTTCTTTGACAACTTCCTAAATGTCTAAAGCCTCTTAGAATCTTCTAGGATCTCTTATATTCTTTTAGAACTTTCTTAGAATCTATTAGAATCTTTTGGAACCTTCTAGAACCTTCTAAGATCTATAAGAACCTTCTTTGAAGCTTTTTAGAATCTCTTAGAATCTTTTCAAATCATCTTCAATTATATGTCCGTGACATCACCTCATCTTCTAGCTTGGAGGTCTCTGAGAAGCAATAATGGTGCAAGTCAGTATATGTGCAAGAAATTAAAGATCTGTTGTAGGATGTCTGCTATATACTTTAGTTGTTTTTTGCAAGGCAAATAGTTCATAGGCTCCTGTAGCCATTGATAGTATCCCAAGCCTTCTACTTGTAATTAAGCATAAACTTAACTATCTTTATTATAGAATTTTCTTATAAACATTCTTTCTAAGAATCTTTTATAGGTAGGTTCTACCTCAAACATAATTACCAATAACGTCTTTGTAGTTTAAGTAGTTCTTCATCTCGATGTTGTCTCTGTGAGCTACTTGGTTGAGAAGGTATGACCGGTAGGATGTCTGTCTCTTGACATTTGATATCACATAAAATAGTTAAGACCAAAAGAATATAAACAAGCTATGGTCATGAACTCAAAATATTAACTTATATTGTTCTAAACATTTAAAAAAATTGCTTCTTTAGAAGTTACATCTTCCCCTTCAGTATGAGGCCAAGAACTAAGAATCTTTATGGTGAAGCCATCTTATTAATCTACTGTTCATCATTTTGCCACTTTTGGTCTAGATAGATGTCATTGATGGAACTTTTGAACCTTCATTTGTACATTTAGAAGGTTGCCAAATAGTTCCCATGTGCAATCATTGAACATATCCGCCCCAATCGACTAGATATTAAAGCCTTTCATGTCTTATCCTTGAATCTAATATCTTTTTTATCTCAAATTCAACATGGTCATTGATTTCATCTATAAGAAGGAGTAGTTGTCTTTCACCTAGTATATTTGATTTTTTTTACCTTTTCAAAAATAAAACATAAAAAACTAGGTGAATCTTCATGGATGAAGGTAAGTCCAAGTAATAAGTTAGATTATTGATTTATTTGTGAATTACAAATGGTTCCAATGTTTGATAGTCCAACTTATTACATAGCCTGTTGGTTTTTATATTGTGCTAAAGAAGCCATACTTTATCACCAACTTGGAATAGAGGATGTTCCTTCTTTAATTTATTTGCCATTAGTTTATAACATTGTTAAGCCCTTTTTAGATGGATCTTCATGATTGCTTGAAGTTTGGCCATCTTTGTAGCAAACTCCTCTATTACTGGATTTGTTGACTTTAAAGGCTCTATCATATCTAATTTTGGATGATGATTGTAGTTTGAGTAGAATAATATTTGTTGTATAGATGCATGGATTGTATTGTTATATGCAAACTCTACCAACAATAAGTAGGAAGTCCATTTGTCTTATTGATATTTGATGGTGTACCTTAAATAATACTTAATTTTTTTGTTCATCCACTTCATTTGGCCATCAGTTTGAAGGTAGAAGGCAAAAAAAATATTAATGTCAACCTTAAGAATCTTAGAGAGTGCCTTCCAAAACCTTGATACAAATTGTGGCCCACAATCCAATACAATATCATTTGGCAACTTGTAATAATGATAGATATTGTCAATAAAGAGACTTGTTGTCTCTTTACCAGTAATTGACTTCTTACAAGGTATAAAATATGCCATCTTGGTCAATCAATCAATAACTACAAAGATATTGTTAAATAAGGTTAATAATAGAAGATCTGTAATAAAATCCATGGAGATAAATGACCATGATTGTCTTGGAATAGGAAGGGATTGAAGAAGTTCATATAGCCAATGTTGAGGGTTCTTTAACCTTAAACAAGTATCACATGATAGTATAAATTCATTAATGTCCTTTCACATTTTAGGCCACTAAAAGTCTATTGACAGAAGTTCTAAGGTCTTATTGAATTCGAAATGTCTGATTGCAACAAAGTCATGGCATGTTTGAAGAACACACAAGCAGGTTGGTCCTTCAAGAATGAACAAACATTCTTTAAAGAATAAGAGATTGTCTTCAATCTTGAATTTAAAAGACTCATTAGGAAGGTTGTTGATAAGATGCTTGTTATTAAGTACAAGGTGGTCTGTAATTGAGGCTTTATGAACCTAATCAAGAAATGATAAATCCACAAACATTGATACATTGATTGTTTAAACATGAAATTTCTCAAGCTTTAACAAGGTTGCTTGTTGTTGATTATATGTTGCCTTGCTTTCTTTTGGTTCAAGATAGGAACACCTTGATAATACATTTGATAATTTATATTGGCTTTCGAATGGATATCTGATGCAAAAATCAAATTATGATAAAGTTATATTCTAACGTAATTGGCAACAATTCAAGACTTCGACTAACATGAAGTATTCAAGATTCTTGTGATATATATATACAATGACCTGATGAGAAGTACCTTCAAAAAAATGTTACTATTTTTAGAAAGAATCTATAATGGCAAGGAGCTCTTTATCATGGATTTTGTAATTAATTTTTGCAATTAAGAATTTTCATAATTGGAATGCAATTAGATGAAGTTTGCCATCTTCTCCATATTTTGAAAAGACTACTTTCAATGCAAAGTCTAAGGCATCGATCTCCATGAGGTAGGACTTGTTGAAATTTGGATGTATCAAAATTAGAGCTATTGTGAAAGTATCTTTTAAACTTTGAAAAGCTTTTTCTACTTCGGGGCCTGTGAGGCCAAATTTCACCACTTGATGAAACCTATGCCACACAACAAGTCCAAGAGGTGGAATTGGAGAGCTCCCAATTGTGTAATTGTTAGATTAATTTAAATCTTTATATTAAAAATTCAATTAGTTTAGGCCTTCCAAGCAATGGTTACCAATATTAAATTAACATGTTAAATAAAATTTACCATACAAATATAATAAAAATAATTAACTAAATTATTACTATTAATTGACCATAAGAATAAAACTTAAGTTTGAATTAAAAGTTAAGTTAAAAAAAAGTTAAAATTAAAAATTAAGATTAAAAGGTTAAGTTAAAAGTTAAAATTAAAATATTAAGTTAAAGTTAAAATTAAAAGGTTAAGTAAAAAAATTAAGATTAAAATTTAAGATTAAAGATTAAGTAAAAAGTTAAAATTAAAAGTTTAGTTTAAAAGTTAAAGTTAAAAGTTAAAGTAAGAATATTAAAGGTTAAAAGTTAAACTTAAAATTTATTAGCCAAAAAGTGAAATGTGGAGCTTAAAATTCACTAAAAAGATGATAGTAAAAATAAAGTGGGAGAGGTGAAAGCGAAGGTACCTTGACAACACCTAAGGATTGAAGGCAGCGACCCCCCTCTACTCCAAAATTTGCCAAAATTTTAAATCGGCTTCAATTTGAATGATTCTTAGCTTGTTGCAAGACTGACTTGAAGGTGCTTTTGATCCAACAATCTTCGTTGCAATCTAATGATCCAATCGTGAGAATTCCTCCTTTGAAGTTGAGTGATCCAAACTGCCATGGTGACTAACCCTCTTCACTTAGAAATTCACTAAAAATTCAGGTTGTCTTTAAATTCACCAAAACTTATGCCTTTCAGAGCTTAGCTTATAAGGCTTGATGCTCCCAAAATTTCAAATAAATCCAATCACCAAGCACTGAGAAATGCCTTTCCAAACTTGATTGATTCAAATTGCAAAGGCAGTCGACTCCCTCAAACTCAGAAATTCACCAAAAATTCTTTCTTATTACAAATAAAGCAAGTCTTATCAAAAATCTCTTGGAAAGCTAGAAAAAAAATCTACAACTATTAAAAATCTCACTTTGAGACAACAAAAATTGAGTGTCTGATTAAAGAAAATCCGAGGCCCTTGAAACCTTTGGAGTATTTGGAAGGACGAGGAGATATCTACCTCAATGAAACATTTTTTAAAACTTAATGACCATCCTTCACAATGAAAAATCCATAAATACACAATCACAAGGTTCATAATGAGAATTAAAATCTAAATAAAATTAAGATTAGGGTTTCGGCCAAATTTTGGCATGGCTCTGTCCTTCATCCAAAAAAAGAAAGAAAGGGGGCTTGGAAAACCAAGCCTCTCTTATACAATTGAGTAGAGGCTTGTAGAAGGGTGGCTACATCTTCACCCTTGATTTTTAAGATCCCTAATCTAGATCTACAGCCTTCATTCATCCAAGAGCTAATCTCATTACTGGCTGATGGCTCTTGTAAGTGGTCAAGAAAGCATTTTTTTGTAAATCTAACTTCACTATTGTATTCAAAACACCTTTTTAAGCTGAGATCAACTACTCAAATGCCTCAATCCATGCTCAATTATAATTTTCATGGAAGTTTTTACTTATAAGGATCTTGGTAATTTTTGTGAAATTCTTCAAAATGAGAATTTCATTGCTTCTCTTGTAATTTGAAGGAGAGGTTGCTGATCTTGTTTTCTTCACTCTAGGAGGTAAATCTAGTGCCACCATTGCATTAAAAAGACTCCCATTAAGTAGAAGAACCACCATATTGCTTAAATTTGTCAAATTTGGAGGAAAATCCAAAATTACCATTGCTAACTTCCCTAAATCTTTTAGAGAATTATAATTCCAACTCCTAAATCATGTGAATGATTATAGATGCATTCATAGGCTTTTAGTCAACTCTTATAGTAATGACTAAAAATCTCTAAATTATTAAACTAAGTAAGTTTCTATTCTAATTTTCTAATTCTTATCACTTTAGTCCTAATTAACCTAATTCAAGGAATTAGGCTATGATTTATACCATCAAGGGTTGTAATCCTAAAAATTCTATAAAATTAAATTCTACTTATATAAATCCTAATTTAACATGTTTAATTATCATAAAATAGGAAAATAATAAAAAAAAATTAAATTTTAGAGTATAATTGAGAGTTCACAGGGCCTTAATCCAACTTATCAACCACGTAAGTGGAGCAAAAATCTTGGAATAATTTCTAAAAAAAACCTTATATAAGTTTTCAAATCTAAAAAAATATTAGACATTATATATATTTTTTGGCTTTTCTTAGTTGATGATTGCTTGTATCTTCTTTGGATCCATAAAAAGTCCTTTGTTGGAAATAATATATCCAACAAATTTGACTTTAGGTGCATGAAATACACACTTCTCCAGTTTTTTATATAGCTCAATACTTTGTAGCTTTTCCAACACAAGATGGACATGTTTTTTGTGGTCTTTCAAATTCTTGGAAAAGATTAGAATATCATCCAAATAAATCACAAAAATTTGTCAAGATACTCATAAATTATGTCATTCATTAATTATTGGAATATAAGTGGTGCATTGGTAAATCAAAAAGGCATGACATTGTATTCAAAATTTCCATACTTAGCACAAAATGATGTCTTTCATTCATCTACCTCCTTAATGCATACTAAGTTATATGCACCTCATAGATCAATCTTTATAAAGATCTTTGCTTGACTAAATTGATCAAAAAGTTTGGATATCAATGGCAATGGATATCAATTTTTTACCATTTTTTTTTATTAAAACTACAATAATCAATACATATCTGCAAAGATCCATCTTTTTTCTTTACAAATAGTATCGGAGTACAAGTTAGCGACTTGGAATATCAAATGAAATTCTTAGCCAGATTTTTATCAATATATTCCTTTAAAGTCCCAAGCTCATTCTAAGATAAATTGTAGATGGATTCAAATGGTGGTTGAGCACCTTCTTAAAGGTCAATCATACAATCATAAGAGCGATGCTTTTGCAAGATGTCCACATTTTTTTTTCAAATATATGTGTAAAATCCTTATATGCCTTTAGAATTGTTATTATAGCAACAACAAGTTACAATTGTAGATTTGCGTAGATAGTAAATTGATTGCCCTATTTAGTTGCCTTCTTAAATAATCTAGCTCCAATAAATAAATATTATTTAAGTTTTGGATTTTCAGATATTAGAAGCTTTTTCATAGATTTGAAGATTCTATGATCTATTAAAAGAAATTCTAACTTTTGGAATACCCAATCTATCCATGGATTGTATTTTTTAAGCCATGAGAGTCTTAAAATGATTGGACTTGATGGTATAATGATATTGAATATTACTTGGCAGCTATAATTATTGAAGGTTATTTCTAATGGAATCATCTCATAAGTAATGTCTTTAGAGAATAAAAGTCAATCATCTATTACTTCTATGTGTGTGGCTTTGTATTTTTTGACCATACAAATTTTGTGTAATCTAGAAAATTCTTCATCAATAAAACATACATTCTTTGTTGAAGGCTTCAAATTTTAGTTGTTGAAGAATAAAAACTTATCATGTTCTCTAAATACTTCAACAAATGCTGCCAAAAATGCTTCAAATTTGTGCAATATAGGAAAATTCTTTTCAAATAATGGAGCAAATCAAGATAAAGCTTGACCTGAGAGCAAGGTTTCAATTAAACAAATATGAGATACTGCAGTGGAATATTGTTGAGATTGAAGCAAAGTAATTAGTCGTATTTGGTTTCAAAGCCATGAAATTTTGAGCAGGTGCCATTGAACTTTTTCAAAAGGTTGATACTTAGTTCTTTTGTTATTATTGTTATCAGATCATTACCTTGAGTAGATACACCTCACATGTTTGTTGAAGTAAATATAGTTGTTTAAGAATTTAGAACCTCTATTGCCATTTGATGTGGTAGTTAAGGCACTCCGGCTCCTTGACGATTATATATGGTCATATATAGTTCTTTATTCTGCTTCGACAAAGTTTCTTTTTTGATCTTTAATGCTTCAAGAGAATTAATAATAAAATCTAACTTGATCTCTATAGAGTCTATCTTATTGACTTTTTAACCTTCTACCATAGAAAATCATAGAAACACATGTATTCAAAGGGAAAAAAACTTGATCTATAACATAAAAAAAAATGAAAAGAATATTAAGAAAAGAATAATATTAGTCTAGGAGAGGATAATCCACAACCTCTAAAATACTATAGTACTTCCAAGAAGAGGGATAATTCACTCTCTGTCAAGAAAGATCAAGCTTTTAATATGATTTTATGATAATTTCAACAAATTGTTAGGAACCATATATAAGATAAGGATTCAAGACCAAAAAATGGAATTACCTTGACATTAGAACAATAATTGAATACAAAGCAAGAAGGTCCTAACTAAACCATAAGAAATAAATTGTCAAGACTGAGGATCCTCTCAGCCTCGACTTTTATATATATTAGGTCCTAGGAAGCTTCTTGAGAAGTTTTTATGAGGCTTAAAAATAAAGCAAGCCTAAGATCCTTCTTTGACAACTTCCTAAATGATCTAAAGCCTCCTAGAATCTTCCAAGTTCTCTTTAAAATTTCTAGAATTTTCTTAGAATTTATTGGAACCTTCTTAGCACTTATTGAAATCTTCTTAATACTTATTGGAACTTTTTAAGTTCTAAAAGAACCTTCTTAGAACCTTCTAGAATTTCCTAGAATTTTCTTGAACCTTCTTCAGTTGTATATCCGTGATACAAATAGCTTCAATCAATTGTATTTATACTTTGTCCAACTAGCTTGGAACTTTTTAGAATGTTCTTAATGGTAGATCCTATCAAAATAACTTCCTTTTAGAAGATTTTAAAAGTGGGCTTCATCTTAGTTACTATCTTCTTATTAGATTCTAGAGGTAGGTCCTACCTAAATAACCACTTTTAATTCTTTTAGGATGTTTTATGGTAGGCTCCATCTAAACCACCAACTTGGCCCCAATTCTAAAAAAAAAATTAGAAACTTCTCAAAAATAGCCCCAATTATCTATTTTTATGCATCAATAGTATAATTATCTTATCTGTATCCCATTATAATAAGAATTATATAATATTTTTTAAAAAAATCAATCATTATCAAATTTTTATTCTACTTATATATTTGACTTGTAAAGTCAAATTTAGTGAAATTAAGGTGAAGTAGCATTTGAAGATTTGAAGACACCTTTTATAAAAACATCAATATTATATTTTATTGATTGTTTAATTTTAATAGAATTTGCTTTGATATAGTCTTATTTCAAATAGAAGTAGATCATAAATTTTATCCTATAGCTTTATATCCAAGAAAATATTAAGTAACCAAGATCAATTATAAAATTTATAAATAAGATTTTTTTGTAATTATAGATTTATTTCAAGAATAGTGGCATTATTTGAAAGGTGCTTCTAAATCACTTATTTTTTATACATATCAAAAGAACTACAAGTATTTTATATCAAAATATATTTTGAATAGTTGGTTGTTTTTAAGTACATATTTTGGTACTTGAAAATAAATAAATCTTTGTTAATTTTTTTTAAATATTCTTTTCTTATACCAAAAGAAAAAAATTAAACTTTTAATCAACAACAAATGATTCATTAAGTTAGAATTTCTTTATCTTTGAATAATGAAATTAAAATTGATTTTTAAATCATTATTTTTTAATCAAGTTCAATCAAATATTTTCTGAAATTTTCTTATGTATGATATTAAATATAATTCTTCTAAATCTTATGATACTTTTAATATAAACTAAAGGACTATTTTTTGTATTTTGACAAATGCTTATATGTTCAACAAGATGAAGCAAATTTTTATGCTTTTCAAACTTATTACAATTATAGCTAATATATATAAAAGTCGAGGCTTACATTATTGTATAATTTTTTTGTTATTAGTAATGTTTGACTATAATAATATTATTTAATATTCTATTTAACAATCATCTAAATTTAGTAATCATAGTTATCATCTATAATTTGATATTTTTGACTTTTTAAAAGTTTATAATTCTATAATAAAAGATTTAAAAAATTATTTATCAAAAATACATATAACAATTAAGGCAAAATTAAGTAAAGCTCAAAAACAACAAAAAATCAATACAAATATCTATTACAAAGAAAAATCTTAATTTTAGGTTGGCAATAAGATACACTTATTTTGTTGTAATATCAAGACCATATTATAAAAAATAAAAAATAAACATATTTAATAAAGATTCTATTTTATCTTCTATCATTATTATGATGTCTTTCTATTTTTGATATTTAAGAGATAAAAAATTAATAACCAATAGATTCAACTCAAAAGCTATTATTTGTTGAGTTACTAAATAAATCATTGAGATTATTGTAGCTTATAAGACATGGTAATAGAAATATAGATCTTTAAGAATGACATATTCTTTTTTCAATAGGTGGTAAGATACAACATATTTGATATCACAACATTTGAAGAGATGCTTAATATTTCTCAATATTATTGGAAGTATAAATCATTATTCATGGTATTTTAAATATTTTATTTTTAAAAAGTTATGAAGGCCTCAACAATAATCGAATAATAAGGTGGTATTTTTACACTAGTATAAGACATTATTGATGGTTAAGATAACATATCAATTATCTTTGACGAAAATAATAATATAAGTATGTAGCTAATATGATTGGTGCATCTTAGATTTTTTTAATATGTATTATAATTCCTTGTAGAACTTATCTATTGAAAAAAGAATAATTTCGAGAATATTAACATTGACATTAATAATTAGAAGCTTTGTAGATAGTGATTTGACTTTACAAGTATTGATAGATGATCAATAGATCAAAAACGTGGCCAAAAAATTGGCCATATGTTGTATATGTTGATTACTTGTTTTACAAGTTGGCCACATATTATACAAGTAGAAAAATTCTCTTGTAAGTTGAACATGTGTTGAATGATAAAATTATTTTTTTTATAATAATTAAATATATTTTTATAGTGATTTAAAAAGTTATGTTTTGAAAATTATTTTATTCTATTGCAATCTTGTTTAAACTTCGTGTTTTTTTTTTTTTTTTTTTTTTTTTGAAATAATTTTTTCTACATAAATTATATATATAGTTTTTGTTTTAAAAACCCATTCAAATATATCTTAAATCATTTGATGCAATTCTAGTAATTTTTGTAATGAACTTGTTTCTTAAATATTATAATACATCAAATTTTGAGTATGTATGTTATTTTGATTTTAAGACCATTTTGACAAGCTTCTTATGTAAATTTGAACATCTATTTTGAGGGTCGTTTTTTTGTCAATTTGATTTTTGGAAGAAAAAATAATAATCAAAACATAGAGGTTGTGGTTATATAAATTACAAGATACATATATTTACTGTAGAAGTTTTTTTAATAAACAAAGGTACAAATATATAAAAAATTAATATGAAAGTAATGACCTTCCACACTAATAAAGTCCTTGATTTACATGTGACTCAAATTTCAGTTATTTATTTTAAATTGATAAATATATAAGTATATTAAGAGGCAATAAATTCTAAGTACTCATTTATATCTAATTTGCCATTTTTGGAATCTTTTCAAAAAATACAGTGAGTAATTTGTGAATCAACACATTGCTCCTTTCAACAGTGGCATGTCATCAGTGAGTTTGTTTCATGTGCATTGGTTGTCCAATTTAAACTAAATGATTTTAATTTTATTGTAAACTAAACAGTGTGCCCTGATTTCACATTGTTGTTATTTTTTATTTTTTCAAAATGTCATATTTTGAAGGTCATGGATAATGAATGTGGTGTTTACCAACAAATTCATCCAAAATATATTTTTCCTTACTATACGCTACTTTCATTTCGTTAGAAAGCCTCGTTTCACACAACATGCATCACATCCTTAATTTATTTGAAATCAACAAACTCATCTCAAATTACAAAGAATGAAAACTTTAATGGTTTGTTGTTGTGCAATAAAATTAATGTAAAAAACACGTTCTCTCTCTTACAGTCTCTATTACGTCATTTACTTACACAATCAAACTAAATACAGACAAACAAACTTGAAGAAAAGTTAAAAATATAAAAAGGATCTTTACGTTCCCCTTCAATCAAGGCTCGAGAAACAGACACCCAACCTTTACTTTTGACTTTAAAGTGGAGATTCTAAAAGGAGAGGGAATAGGACCTTCAGGGAGGGGAAGTTTAGTTCCCCCCCCCCCTGGCGTTCATTGATGGAGAGTGATCCAAATTTAAAAGGGGAAAGGCAAAGCGGATCGAATGCCTTCGCAGTCAATGTTCACACCGTAGCCATATCTAGGAGTAGGGCACATTCCACAAGACAAAGATATAGTAACAGAAGAAGAAGAAGAAAGAAGGGCATCTATCCCCCGCCATGCAAACCCCACCCGACCCGCGCCCGACCCGTCCTCTGACAGACAACACAGGCACACCCACTCGCATACAAAGGTCGTTAAGTGAGAGCAGCCCACCAAGAAGGGCATATCCATAAACCGCTGTGTGAAAAGGGGTATAGAACTGGGCGGGAAAAAGTCAGGGGGGAAGCAAGGACGAAACTCCTCCCCCCCGCGCGGGGCCACGTCACAGGCTCCCCTTGAGCACTTCCCTCCAGTGAAACTCTGCAACTCTTCTTAGAAACGAGCCACGTAGAAATTAGAAACACTGGCGCGGGGTGAAAAACCCGACACAGGAACCAAAACCAGACCGGGAAAGGGAGGGAGAAAGAAAGAAAGGGACAGGGAGGGCAAAAAGGGCGGGGAAATGCGCAATAAGGCGGGGCTGGTGACAATGCTGGTGACGACGCTGGTGATGCCCGCCGGAGCCTTCGAGCCTTGGAGCCTCGTCTCCGTTGCTGAGCTTCTTCACCATGAGGAGAAAAAACCAAAAAGAAGAAAGAACAAAGCCTCCCGTTCCCTCCCTCCATCGAATAACCAAACAAACAAACATACAAACCAGGCACCAGTCCTCACTTGCCTCAGCTGTTCCGCTAATCATCGTCAACCGCAGCCCTCTCTGTCTGTCTTGATTTCATTCCATTTAGTGGTCTCGCGCACCGGAGATTTAATTCCCTTAATTTTCTGTGCTGGTTGTGTTTGGTTTTCTCGTTTTGCTTCACGTTTTGCGGGGTGAGGCGGTTGTGGTAGTTAGACCCGGGGTTGGTGTGTGTGTGTGTGTATGTATGTAGCGGGATTGACCAGGAGTTGTGAGTAGTTTGACGTCGGGGATTGGCGGTGTGGAGAATGTGGACGGCGTGAGAAGTGTTTTTATTTGTGGTATTATTTTTTGTGGAGATAATTTGTGGAGGTGTTATTTAGCGCGGCTGGAAGTTTGGTGGGAGGGGGACGAGTGTGGTTAAGTGGACTGTTGGCGAGGTGAGGCGAAATGGGCAGCCCGGAGGCCGTGGGAACGCCGGGAAGTGCGTTTGAGGACCTTACTGGAGTCCTGCAAGGGTGGAAGCGCAAGGTCCGTAGAGCTACAAAATCCCACACCTTGATTGAGAAAGTTCAGGAATCTTGCTTATGACATGGATTTCAAACGCTCATTAGCTTCAGCAATGTTTGCCGTTGGACTTGCACTTGTGAGATGGCCATGTGGTTTGGGACGTCTTGGCTGAGGTGGAGATTGCTTTGGAAGGCGCGCGGGTGGTGGTATTGAATGTGGTTGTTCAGGATGTTGCGGGTTGCGCATCTCATATGGTAGGGTAGGGTACGAATTTGGCGAGGAGGGGTTGGGGCCAGCGTATTCTGTCGTGTCGAGCGTGGCGGTAGAGAGCGCGAAGTTTCTGTTGAGTGTGGAAGTTGGTTTCAGGGGCATGGGTGGTCGGTGTTGCGGTAGTTGGTAAAAATCGAGGCGCGGGTGTAGGAAAGGTGCGTGGTATGGTGCAGTGGGAGGCTGTAGTGCGGCGTGTAGCGGAGGATGTGTGTTGGAAGAGGAGAGTCGTAGTTATGTTTGGGTGGGAATGGGTGAAGACTAGGAGGAGGGAACATTGAGGGGGAGTAGCAGATCGCATCGGGAAAGGCAGAATCCGGGTAGTTCTTGCAATGGTTGGTGGTCAAATTTGTAAGCTTGGTCGTTCGTGACGTGAGGTGTGCTGATCACATAGCGCTGCAGACCTTCCGATATCTTAGCCTTTTCGATGGTTTCAAGATGTTCCGTTCAATCGAGGTTGACGAACATGGCTCGAATTATAGTTTATGCGACGAACTTTTCGTAGAGTTCTGACAATCGGGTGCAGCATGACAAGTCTCTGTTATGGATAGTAACGTCGGCTGGATGTCATGTGAGGCGTCATTGGGGTTTGAGAGTATCTTTTCTGTACCCTGGGATTGTGATGTGGTTTGACCGTATCTTTGCAAAATGCAAGACTTCATATTCTTGCTTTCTAACTCCGGACGACGGTTGTGTATCCTACTCATCTTAGTTGACGAATGTCTTCGACTCCCTCGGTCGTCGGTGATGGTCGTATGCCCTGCCTTGATTGCTTGGCGGCGGTATGCAAAAACTTTCGGTTTCCCGTGGAGGTGTCCTAGACGCAGCCTGTGCCACTTCTTAGACGCTTATCGTCCAAGCGCAGGATTTTTCGTTCTCTGAACACCTTCGCGCACCCGCTTAGTTCTACTGTAGGCGCACGCCACGACCACGGGAAGTTAAGCTCTAACTTCGCCTGTGGTGTTTTTCGGTCCCTGAACGCGACCCGAATGGCGCGTGGTTGGGGTTTCGCCAACCATCTGGTTTGGTGGACATCCTGGGGGCTGGTCATGCACTCCGTCGCTTCTTTTTGGATGTCAGAAACCAATCATGGAGGGACTTGTTCGTTAACAGGTGTAATAAGTGAGCAGCATCAACGAAGCATGACGTGATCATCATGTTGCTGGGGGCTTTTCGTTTCCTGAATATTCTCCCATCCTCTTTCATCTCGTAGCTCGCGAAACTTGGGATCCTGCGCAGACTTTGAAATTACCTCGCTACGGGTACGAGTTTCGACGAGCTACATTGCAAACGTTTTAGTTACTCCGCTGTTCGGACAATTTGTATCAGACGTCATCCTGCGTTTATTTTGTGTGAACCCTGCAAAGTGTTCGCCAGTGGGGGCTGGGTATACCTTTTCACGGTTGTGGTGGCTTGATGCCCGTTTGCGAAATTGCGGGTATCACATACTGCCATTAATACTTATTACCGTTACCTTGAAAAGTCGAACGTTTGATTCAGAAATAAACGGTTTCGCGCTCATATCCAAAACCTTAGATGTATTCTTGTTTGAGATATCTATTTCCTGATGATACTGTTCCGAATTGGAGCAATCGTGCGGATCGCGATTAATTCGGGACGACTTTGCGAATGAGAATGTAGCATGTTATATAATCTTTTTGTTGTGCTTTCTGTTGATTAGGTCATGAGTTGAAATTGGTTAAGGTAATACTGAAGCATAGACATATTTTTGATACGGTTGAACTATCTCATAGTGGTATTGTCTTTTTGTGCCTACTTTAGATGTTGATTTCCTATTGGTACACCTGTTAATGCTTTGAAGGTGTCTGGGAAGAAAGGCGGCACCCCAAAGAAGAAGGACGTGACTTTTGTGGCTCCTGATGGCGAAGAAGTGAAGAACAAGAGGCAACTGGATAAATATCTGAAAGCTCATCCAGGAACGTTGTCTGCGAAGGATTTTGATTGGGTTGTTCCAGGTAAGGACACTTGACCTCCTTGATCGTGTGCTTGCATCTGCCATGTGGTGTGTTTAGTTATTATTTCAATGATCAGTATTATATGTATCACGCACGTCGATGTGTTCAGAGAGAACAAATTGAATACATGGTTTTTAGAATTCCAAATTGATTACATCAGTCGTCTTTCAGAAGCAACCCTCAGGGCAGCAGAAATCGGTTATGGTGTCGTAGGTTTAGATGGATAGACATAATGTGTAGATTCGTCCGGAAAGGCAGATGTCACCGAAAAGGCGTTGGCATTGCTTATAAGTATTCTTGCATCCTTTGCCACCAATTCATTATATCTGGGGTGGTAACATGGTTTTTATTTATGAGACAATGTTAGTACTGTGTTTCAAATGTATGAGTACTCCGTGATTTCTCTAGGGCAATTGATTCATCCTTATTAAGCAGTTGCTTGTTCTTTAGAAGGGTTGATGATGCCGTGGCACTTGGGCGAGAGGGACCGCGTGAACTCGATGTATTTGAGGTTCTTACACGGCGCTTGTGTTGTTGCATTGTGAAGCTGGCGATGCTGTCACCCCCACGGAAAATCGGAGAAGATCTGCAAGACTGAATTCCAAGGGCCGGCCTTCCACCGAAGGCGTTGATGAAGACACCGAGCTGAAACAGCCCGTGGTCAAGAGGTCAAGGAAGAGCCGTGACAACGGAAAGGACGAAAGCGATGGTGGGTGGTGGTTTTGGTGCTTGAGGGTGTGGGGTGTGGACGAGTGACGTGTTGGTTTCCCGCTGAGGTTGGGGGTCGTACAGAAGGGTGTGTCTGTTCAGTGATGTTGGGCCAAGATGGGGGTGGGACTGGTATTGGAAGGACTGAATGATGTGGTGATGGTGTGTGGCAGCGGGTGCAGGCAAGGACGACGGCGACGTGAACGCAGTGACGAAGAATGGAGTCCACGAGCCTGCAGAGAAGAAAGTGGAGGAGAAGGAAGCCATGGATGTGGACGCCCGCAAGGCGGAGGGTGGTGGTGAGGAGGAAGGCAAGGACGTGACGACGGAATCGGCGAGTGATAAAGTCGAGGACGAGAAGGTGGTGTCGGAGGGGATCGACGTTGAGAAGCCCGTGGAGGCTGCGACGGAGGCATCGACAAAAGGCGAGGGGGAGTCCAAGGTGGTGTCGGAGGGGATCGACGTCGAGAAGCCCGTGGAGGCTGCGACGGAGGCATCGACGAAAGGCGAGGGGAAATCGAAGGTGGAGGGCAAAGGAGTGGGGAACGGCGACGCAGAGAAGGCGAGCGAAGAGGCTGGCGAAAAAGTGGAAGTGGCGGAGGAGGCCCGGTCCGAGGACACCCCTGCGACGATCGGAGAAGTCGGGAAGCCTGAGGCTGTGGAAGCTCCGGGTGCAGAGGCGGAGGCAGTCGCCTAGGAGGCAGGGTCTGTGCAGCAGGGTGTAGAGAGGAGAGCGAATGCACGCAAAGTAGCGTTTGGGGACGCCGAGGCAGAGCGAGCGTCCAATGCATGGATGGTAGAAGGATGGTAGCGGCGAGAGCATCTCTTCTGGCATGCGGAGGATGGGACGGAGGTTGGCGTGGAGCTTGCAGCTCTGGGGCCGACGGGTGGTAGGATGTCGGGATGGTGGTTGTATGTAAGCGTGGCAAGTGGGGCAAGGGTGGCCGAGGAGGAGTGAGGTATGTTGATGAACAGAGGCGCAAGGACACACTCCAGGCGGTCGAAGCGCGGGGGAGGTAGAGAACGGGTAGAGGGGGACGGCGGAGTGATACAAGCAGGATGCATGGTTGTTGGGGTGTGGAGATAGAGAAGGTTGATGGCAAGTGTGAACCGTGCAGCAGACAGTTGCGGTATTTTGTGATATTTGTGTGGTCAGGAAGATTGCAGTCCCTCATGTGCCGCGGAACAGCTTTTGAACGACAGGGTGGTGGATCCCTTTGAACAGTGGTGTGGTGTGATGGGTTGTGGTGTGGAATTTTGGTGTCTGTTTTATGAATTGGATTGGCGGCAGCCCTTTCAGAGTGGGATGGGTGCGGTAGCTGTGACCGTTGTTGGCACGTGATAAAAGAGTGTTAGTCAGATGTGGGTTACATGTTTTGCGATTCCTACAATTGAATCGATAGCTGTATTAGCACAGTTTAGGACGATAATTTTAACTTTGAGTCTCAAACACGGTTGTTGGGAGCCCATGGAATGGTGCAAGGTCATGAGTTGGATGATGATTGTGTTTGCAGCACAGCACTTACATTCCAAAAATGTGGGTTGACTAAATAGCTGGAACTGGAGCTATCAACGTAGTAATAATTGGCAGAAGACAACTTGAGTTCTTCGAATTCAATGGCTTCTCAGTTAAGAGTCTGTAGCAAGTTGCAAAGAGACGTATACATTTGAAACTAGAAACAGAGATTTTGGGTGGAGTCTGATGTGTCAGTTAACAATTTAGCAGTCCACATTTATTCGTTGTGAGGAACGAAAGAACCAGGTGGGATGAAAGGCATAGTTCACAATTATGTTATTATTTACTTTCCGCTCTATTTGAATGAGCGACATGTGCTTGTTCTGTAGTTCGATATATAGTTATTCTACAAGTGGCAGAAACAGTCGAAGAAAATCCCCCATCTGCAAAGATGATCCTTGCTGGCTTGACACCCTAACTTGCAGGCCAACTCCGGCTGAGATAGCCGCATTAGGAGACTACATGGTCACATGCAACAGGTTGTGATATACAAAGAACACTGGCATTAGCCAAGACGTAATCCTCACCACCTATTCATGCTATTTATACACATTATAAGACTTCAATGCCTAAATTATAGGTACAATGGTTGCTTCTGTAAGTTTGGAGACTTATTTCACTCGAAACTCGGGGCTATCTCCGCTGAGGGCACGGATTACTTGCTATCAAGGGTTATTACTCATCATCCTTCTTCGCATCTTCTTTCGTCTGTGAGTCGATACCCTTCGTGTTATCCGTTGCGTCTTTGACCGGTGATGTCTCCTTGATTTTTCCATCATCAGGACTCTCAGCATCGATCTTCTTTTCAGTCTCCGACTTGGGAGGGAGATTTTCTGCAGTTACTCTTTTTATCTCCTCCACCGGGGTTGTTACTGACTTCGGTACGTCCAAGTCGGTGGTTTTGTGGTTCCCGTTATCTTCGACAGTTTCCTCTTTCTTGTGCAAAGCTTGATCCGCAGGGATATCCATCGCTTCTTCAGACCCTGTTTTTTCCACAGGCTCGCCCTTACCTAGAGCTGATACACGGTAAAGCCACCAGTCCACTTCAGTCTCCCACTTATGAAATTACAAATGTTCCTATTGATTTAATTGAAAGTTTCTAATCATGATCAGAATGTTTCTAAGAGGAACAATGACCACCAAGCTGGATCTATTACGGCATAACACTTACACGTGTCCTTGCTCGCTGCTCCATTGTCACGAGTTTTTCGTGCTCGCTTGACCGGAGTTTTCGGCTGAATCTCCTTGTCAATGGCTTCAGATGAAGAACGGCTCTTTAAGCTCAGTCTTTCAGATCTCCGTGTTGTGTAAGCAGTCACTGACTCCACAGCTTGATCATGAGACAATGCAAGCACCGTCTTAGTGGTTCGCAGTTGAAAACAACTGTACCAAGTAATGGCCATAAAAAGTGATATATGGCTACGAAGAGTACGAAGATATATAGAGTAAATGTTGAAAACATTTACTGTTACTAAAATGTAGAAGGTAAAAATCGGTCTGCAAACACGGTGAGAGTAGGCCAACCTGGAGTGCCCCAGTCGAAGTCGGTTGCAACAGCCGTCCCTGGATGAGCCTTGAGATATTTATTTAACTGTGTTTTGTTCCTTATTTCCTCGCCATCTGGAGCTAAAAATGACACAATCTTCTTTTTTGGAGTCCCTCCCTTCCTCTCAGAAAGCTGATAAAAATCACAAAGGAGAGAACAAATGTCATTAAAATCGCAGCCAAAATAATTAAGTGCACACCCACCTTCAGCTTGTTATATAGGAGCATCATACCCATGCACGGACTCGACGATAAATTTGGCATAGATTAATCAAAGTCGACATCTGATCACACTGAAAAGGGTTGTGATAGGAACCGAATTTCTCTAATTCAATAGGGATCCAACATTACAATCAATTACTATTCACTGATGCTAATTTAAACTACATATGTTCTAGATTTCCTTCCCAAAGCGGTAAAGTGATGCTTTCTTCCACTTCACTTCAACGTAAGGACAGCGCTCTAGCACATAGGCGCTGCGAACATCCTTTTAATCTAAAAATTAGCAAAGAAGAGACAAGGGGCAGATAATCGAGGGTTGGGAGTTCTAGCGTAAAACGCAGCTTCCAAGGAAAATTAACAACTTGGGAGAACACCATAGAAGGAATTTCCCCAACAAATTATTACTCAAGGATGCTAAACATAAACAACGCAGGATCGTGGGCAACCTCAATAACATTAATAAGGCATCTTTCATAATTTTCCGAGCTCAGCAAAATTAACCATGAAAACAAGCAACACAAATAACTGTCTTTCATGTTCAAGCTTGGCGATGAACATTGTTTCGACTAAACATACTTAAAGACCAATTCAAGAAGCAGGGTTTCCAGACGCGCCCATTGAGGAGGGGGGTTTGCAGCTCTACGGACCTTGCGCGTCCATCCTTGCAGAGACCCGGCGAGTTCTTCAGAGGCGCCACCCAGCGATCTTAAACCGTCAGCCACGGTTTTGTTCCCTTCCGAGCTCCCCATTCCGCTTCACCTTGTCAACAACTTGCTCCTTCCTTGCGTCCGTTGTACCACCACCAAGGCACTCGAAACAAAGCCGTGTCGAAAACTCTCGCAAGCGCAAACTATCCTAAGGTTCATCACACAAGCCAGAGCTTCAAAACCCCGCGGGAGGGCTCAATTCAACCATGCTCAATCAAATTCCACGCGGGTCAAACCACAGCATCCGAAAGGCACAGCACAGAAGAAAACATAAGAAAAGGCCCGCATGTAAGGCGCAGAATGCCACGAAAAAAGCGAAAGCAACTCACAGAGATGCCGGCAGATGCAAGAAAGGGAAAGGTGCGAGACCCAGAGCGGAATTGGAGCAGTACCCAGAGAGCGATGGGGATCCGTCAGCGCAGTTGAAAGATTGCGAGCTCCAGCGAATTTCAGAAGACGAGGCCCCGCGAGCGATTGCAGACGACGAAGCCCACGAGCCTGTGCTCGCGACGATCGCCGACCGCGCGGCTTACTGCGCGGCTGGGTTCCCTTAGGCCCCGCGTCCCCTTCGTCTGCCGCCTTGTTTCCTGCCTCGTTCGCTTTCCCTCGGGCTTTCCACTCTGTTGGAGTCAATGCCTTTGTTTAGTATGTGTTTTCCCACTTCGTGTATGTGTTAGTGGTGGATTATTAATAATGGTGAAGTTGCTTGAGCAAAAAATGAAGGTTGGGAGATTGTGCGCCATTGAAAAGAGTTTTCCTTCTTCGATGGGTGTATTTGTTGCTGTTTCTGTTTTGTTTTGTTTGTTTGCTTGGTGGTTTTGTTTTATTTTGGAGACAGGCATCTTCCTTCAAATGTACGGAGAAGTTAATTATATTACTTAATAATAGTATTGGATTTTTCAATTTCCATCATTAAAAAAAATTAGGCATATGAAAAGAAGAAGAAGATAAAATATAAAAGAATAATAATAAAATAATAATAAAAACAAAACAAAAAGATTCTAGATGGAATGGATTTTTAATTGAAAATTTAATTCATGCATGAATGTATGATGACGATTTTTGGACAATTTTTTTTTTTGAATGTCATTGTTTTTATGATAACGTATTTTTATTTTTCCATATTGCATTTGAGTTAATGGGTACTTGGATCATTTGTTTTATTGGTTAATTCATGCTTTAAATTGATATTATTGTTTTGTATTATTTTTATTTACATTTTTAATCATGTTAAATGAGATGATGAAACATTCTGTATTTTTTAAAATTAATTTTGATTATCTGTGCTTAGATGTATACTAGAAATGGATAACAAAATTGGAAAAAAATGTCAAAAAACAAACAAAAATAAAATGAAATGAACAGCAAATAAATTTTGTAGTTTTGTGCATGAAACCTTTTATGATACTAATTGACTAGACTTGAAATTGTGTTTTGACAAAGATACATATATATATATATATATATATATATATAGTTCTTTTATCTTATTTTTATTTTTATGTGTGTCCATCACAAGATTAAGGTGTTTCTTCAAGGATCTTACATTAGTTAGTAGTTTGCATGCTTCAAAATATATATGGCCAAGTATAATATGGTTTATTTTATACAAAGGATTTTGTATATTTTTTTTAATCATAAATTTTAATTTGAAAATCCGTGTTATTAAAAAATAATTATACAATATATCAGCAAAAATATTATATTCCTTTGTAAAAGTGATTATTTCTACTATTTTTGAATTTATGTAACTATTTTAAGAATTATTAAGAACATCATTTTATATATATATATATATATATATATATATATCGTATTATTATACTATGTTTTAATTATTATTTTTTATTTTTTATTTAGAAATAATTTAGGTAGAGCATTATTCTAGATAAGTTTAAGCACAAATATATTATCAATTCTTATTTTTATTTATTTATTTATTTTTGTAGAATGTGAAGTGTATTTATGTCTAAAGCTCTAATATTTTATTTTAGTTAAACACCATTTATAGATGCTATTTGAAAATTTATTGATATATTACATTTTATATTGTATTTTTCTAAAATTAATTTTTTTCTTAATTTAGTGGGTTTATAAAGTTTTATAAATACTTTTGATAAAAATATAATATTCCAAAAATTTACATAGATGAGAACATTATTTTTGAATTTTTGTGTTAAATGTGGCATTAAAATTTTTAATTTATAAATTATTATGTTTTATCTAGATCTTTTAAAATTCATAATATTTGTGATTTTTTCCAATATTTTTTCTTAAATTTTTTTTTGATCTAGTACACATGATTAAAGAATCATTGATAGAAGTCAGCAGAAAAATAAACCTCATAATTCATAAATATTTTCTTCACTAATTTTCTTTTGTTGAATCTTATTTTTAAGATTAATTAACTTTATTTAATGATTAAATTATATATATTTTTTAATTTTTTTTAATTTTAATTTTTAAGACATTCTATTAATTTATAGAAAACAAGTGGTCAACATGAGCAACACAAGGCCATTTTTTTTATCTACCAATTACTTATAAACACTTTGCAAGTTACATACATATTTTGCACGTTTAATATGTATTAAATGACCAATAGAATGTTGTCATATAATGCTTTAGTTAAATAGTATATATAGAGGCAAAAATAAAGACTTCTTCACTCTTATTAATGTTTTTTTTGGATTCATATTAAGAATCTCTAATCTCTTTGTATTTGGCAATAGCCATTCTATTTCTATCTTATATCTACCTTTGATTTTTCTACTTTCTTTCTTTAGATGTCATAAGAATATATTGCTTCTTTAGATTTTTGTTATAATTTATGTCTTTGATAATTTAATGAAAATACTAATTAAAAGTGAATAAATTACTTTACTTCTTATTTTTGTCTTTTAAAGATTGCAAATGATCCACCTTCAAATTAATATTTTTTTTTCTCACATTAATTCTTTCTTCAAAGACATTAGACTACAACTTTTGTAGAAATTTTTATTTAGTAGTAGAGGTTGTAGATTATTATTTATTGATTTGACTTATAGATTTTTTAAAGTTGTTTATTGTATAGATAAAAATAATAATTATAGATGCTATATATAATAGAAGTGAGAATAGATTTTTACTTTTTACAAATCTTCAATACCTTATTAATGTTCATGGGAGAAAAATTTCACATATTATTAATATCAACTATAGAATTTTTATTCCTATGCCAATGAAGAAGTCAACAATGAGGTCTAATATCTTTGCTAAGAAGTTGTATACATAAGTGAGGTAAATAGATTAATTTTAGAAGTAAATTTAAAAATTCTTGCTGCTTTGAATATAGAGGCATAGATTAATATATTAAAAAAAATTGACAGGAAAAGATTAAAAATTTAAAGATTTCTACAATCAATCAAATTCTATTTAAAATTATATCTTTTTTCACATAATAATGGAATTACTCAAGTTGGATTTATAACTCCTTTATATATATATATATTATTCTTATATTTGATAGAAAAGAATTCATAAATCTTATATGATCGAAATTTATTTTTGAAGTGTATATGCCTTATTAAAAAAAAGTGGTCCAAAAAGAATAAAAGAAATAAAACTCCTATTTTTACAAAAAAGATTATAACTAACTACCATCTATATTATCAAATTTTAAAATTAGCTTACAACATGGATTGAATTTAAAAAGCTCTTATCAATAAATTTTAATATAAGTTAAAAGATAAAATCAAAGATTTATTATTAATAGTATCAAAAGTAAATTCATTAGAAAATTTTATAGTTTGAGCCATTGCATGCAATAATTAACTTTAAAAATTACTAAGAATAAAATTTTGCTTTAAGAGGAATAAATCAAGTCATAACAATAATTCCTAAGTTTGCAAAACTTATTTATTAAAGCTAAAATCTATGCCAATTAATGTAGAATATTTTAAATTTTTTACTATGTAAAATAAATACTTAATATTATCAAAAAAGATTGTGCTTTTATTATAGAGAATCTAAGTATACTAATTAATATTATTTAAAGAAACAACACAATCACATAATAATGAGCATGGATGCAAAAGAAGACAATGTGTTAGAATATGAATTTGTTCAACTATAATAAATTTTTCAATATCTTATAAATGATGATTTTTGAGAGCTTTTAATTTTTTTTAATTATTAAAAAAATATTTTAATCTACTCTAAAAATAAAAAGAACATAAACTTCATGTTTATTGTATATTAAAAAAATTTAAAAATATAAGAGTATATACCAAGATAAAAAAATATATATTTTATATAAGCCAAGTTGATTTTTTAAGATATATTATTTCAAATAAAAGGCCTTATAATAGATCTTAAGAAATTCTAAATTATCATAGATTAAAATATTATAAAAATAATAAAATATTTCTATTTTTAAAAATTTAATTAATATTCTTAAATTTTTATGAAGTTTTTTTTTTTTTTTTTTTTTAAATTGTAGATTCGCTTATATATTTGATTTGTTAAGATAATCTTAAGTGAAATAAAGAAACCAAAGCAACATTTGAAGCTTTAAAGATAATTTACATTCCAACATTAATTTATATTTTTTTGATTTTTTGAAAGCATTTTTATAAAAATAAACACATTAGATTTTGCTTTTAGTATAATCTTCTCACAAATAAGAGCAAATAATAAATTATATCCTATAGTTTTTTTCAAGAAATATTTTAGCAGCCAAATTTAATTATAAGATCTATAAAAAAAACTTCTTCTAATAGTAATTTTATTTAAAAAATGACTCGATTATTTAGAAGGTACTACTAGTTTAGTGAATTTTTATGCAAATTACAAAATTTTTGATTACTTTATATCAATACACATTTTAAATTTTTGCCAAGACTGTTGAAGTATTTTTTTTTTGTTAAGATTTATATTGAATATTGACTAAGAAAACAACAAGGATAGTCAAATATAATTTTTGGATATTCTAATTGTGAGTGTTAAATTCACTCCTCAATCCAATTATAAGATGGCGTGAATTAAGAGTTGTTTGTGATTGGTGGTATGAAGTGGAAGTAGCAAGAATAAGAACAAAAGAAGGAAAATACAAAAACAAGTGAAACAAGTGCAATCAAGCAATTGTACAATACAAAACTAATTACAATCTATTCATTCAATTTTCATCTAATACAAAGTAAAAAGTAAAAATAAAAAATATATTTTAAAAAAAGTAATATTTTTTTGTCTTTTGAATGATATAAGAAACATGTAAATCCGAGTTACTATGAATAAGTTATGAAGGTTTAAAAATTATAAGTAAATAAATAAAAAGTTAAATAAATAATTTTTACCTCAAGGATAACTTGCTTAAGAGATTAAGAGTTTGAACCTCACCAAGACTCACAAGTAGTATACATGAGTCTCTAAGAGAGGCCATGAGGCCTTAGTCTTATCGTCCTAACTACCTTCAAGGTGCTACAACCCATATGGGACTTGTGCACCTCCCTTCTTATAAGGACGACACTAGCTACTGGTCTTCCTATTTTCTACTATTAAAATTAATACTTTTATATTTTTGACTTCACCATGGTGTTTAAAAACATTCAATTAGCCTAGAAGTCTTGTATGACCTTCAAATCTTGTTCCATTTCTTCATAATGGCTCCCAAAGTGATAAAACTCATTTTTACCAAAATCTTAGAAATTGCTCTAAAAATTCCTAAAAAATTCTAAATAAATTCTAAATAAATTCTAAAAATTCTTATAATATTTTTATAATATTAAAATAAATTTAAAACTATATTTTCTTACCTTGAAGATTTTTTATAATAATAAAATCAATTTAATTCTAATATAAATCATACTTTCTATATAAATAATTAAAAAGAGATGATGTTCTTTCTCATGTTTCTTCTAGCTACTAACTAATATTTATAATTTTTTTATAAGTAATATGTATAGATAGAAGGCCAATATGAATATTGACCTTAGTAAATATCCTTCAATACTCAATAATAAGTAAAAATACTAAACCAACTAAGATAATTACTTCCAAGACTTATTAAGATTCCAATTTTATAACTAACATTCTAATTTTTTATTTATCAAAATATTTCTATATTATTCACCATATATTATAGTTCTAAAAAATTTAAATGTATCTTTTTATCCTAAAATAATTAGTGAGTCAATTTGATGACTCACACATGGTGACCATCTAGGATGACTTGTAAAGGAGAAGAATCTAGAATTGATTGTGTAAAATCTACTACTTAAAAAGTGACATGACTATAAAAGCTAATAATTTTTTTAAGATCAAAATAAATAAGCTCTTGCTATTTAATATTTCAACTAAGTTAAATTGATATAGCTCACTACCCAAGAAAAACAAAGGACTTGAAATCTATAATAATTAAGACTTTTAAAGACCAAAAAATATTAGAAAAATTTAAAATTTATTATTCTAAATTTTTTTCCAACTTGAGAAGAGCATGACATCTACCTTACAAGGCTTCCATATCTTTTAGTTGTTTATTGTTGGTCTTTCCTATACTAACACTAACTCATTATAATAGCTTATTATTTCCGACCAAATTCAAATTCAAGATACTTTACTAATAATTGTTTACTTGATCAATAATTTTACAACCTTTGGATATTTAAACAAGACTTAATTACTACTTCCCAACATCCATTAATTATTTTATTTTATTTTATTTTATTATTTTATTTTTAAAAATTTAATTAAATATTCTTTATATTTTCTTAAAATATGTGGGATTTTTTTAAAGAAATAAATTGAATAAAAAATAATTTGAATGAATATATCAATTGATTGTCCTGAATTCTTAAGTTTTAGTTTCTTAAATTTTGTCCAGTTTTGATGATTTGTTATTTAAGGAGTTGAATAAGAGTGAGTTTAAAGATGAGCCGTTTTATCATGTATATGATAAAAATCACACTCTATATTATTTACATCTATTTCTTGAAGTTCTAGTAGAAAAAACTTCTCCATTGAAAGTTTGTATCAAACTAAATTATTTGGAAAGACTTTTTTGACTAGATACAGTCCCAACTATATGGCATTAAATTTTTCTCGGAAATCTAGTTTCCTAGAAACTTATAAAAAGACCATTATATTAAGCCTAAGGATTCTAATCTTGTGTTATTTATCAAAGGATTTTTTTTTTTCTTTGTATGGTCTCAATTAATTACAATTCTATCTCAATGAGTTTTGAATCTTTATTTTTCAAGGTTACATCCATCAATTTGTAATCGAGATCATGCACATGATATTTCTTTATAGATTATCTATATTAATTTTTTGGTATTGGTGAATAGATAGCTATATCATTTTCAATTATAAGACTACTAGAAGTTTGTTTAAATTATAAAGGTGGAATAAGATTGCCTTCTTTTATTAAGTTATTTAATTCATGAATTTTAATATCATCAAAGTTCATCCCAAAAATATCTTCCAATTTGATATTGTGTATAAATATAGCTAAGTTTATACCTACTTCATTGTTTTATCAAGTAGCAAAACCATCGATAAAGTTAACATGCATCACTTCATCTATGTTAGATATAGGATGATGTGCCAACCACTCAGTGAATTCTCCATTATCCTCCCAATCATATAGTCCTAAACTCATATAACTTAATAGAATAATTTGAACCATACTAAAGTGAGCCAATTCATTTCCTCTTAAATTTACAAACATCACTTTTTTTTTAAACTCTTTCTTAGGTTGTAGAATTTGATCTTTTTCTTTTAAAGAATTAGGTGAGGTTTTTTTCAACAACAATCTTTGGAATTGAATGAAGATTTTTGTGAGGATTTTTAGTAGACGATAAATGATATGGAACTTTTTACCACCTCAATCAATTTTGGCACTTTTTGTCCTTAACCATGGTTTATTTAGTAGCAATGGACATGAATTTTTGCTAAGATGCATGTAAAACACATGAAAAGTGAAAGAATATTCCTTATCGCTTATTATCACCCTACAGCCACTAATCTGGCCTAAAGAAGTGTCTTGGCTTTGATTAACAATATTAATTATATAGAAAGAAGGATTATTTATGCTAAGGCCTAACTTCTTTATTGTTTATTGGAGCATTATATTTAATTCATTATGTCCATCTACAATTGTATAGGAAATGATCTTATCAACTATTGAGACCTCTATTTCAATTGTTTTGACTTTTTGTGCCTCTTGAATTGTTCTTACATGGACTTGGATTTTTTTAAAAATCTTTGGCATCTTTTAATAAGCATATTTATTTTAAAAATTCTTTTTATTTTTAGAGATATCTCCAATAATTGAATAATAGTTATATCTGCCTTGATTTTTTTCAAATCTTCTCACAAATCATAAGACTTCTTATGATTATTTTTTTTGAAGATATTGAAATATTATATTTTAGTTTTAGAATCTTAAAACCTTTTCACTCTTCCATAGAAGGGATTTCTTCTATAAGGATTTTCTCCTTTACTATCTTAATTTTTAGAATAGTAGTAAGTTCTAAATTATAAAGCACTTATTCCAATTTCCTCACATTATCCATTACCTTTTATGTGTGGCTTTGTTTAAATCAAAGAAGTGAGAAGAATCTTATGAACTATCATCTGTAAGAAGAATTTTTACAAACTGAGTTACTATAAGCTCAAATTGCCAAATATATTTGGTGATTTCTTCTCCTTTTCCTTATCTCAAAGAAAAAAGAGGTGTGAGGACATTACTTTGTCCTACTTTTGGTCTAAATTTTTTTAAGAGTGCCTTCATGAGCATATGTCAGTTCTTAAAGATTTAGGAGAGAAGATGTGGTTTTTATACTATTCATAAGCTCCTTCATTGAAAGTGCTTGAAAACCATACAAGGTAATAACCTTGATTGATTATTAAACATGTCATGAAAAGTTCCATGAACCTCTCCACATGTGTCGATGGGTCATCATCTCTAGTCCTTTTAAATATAAAGAGGTTGTGAGGCATATGTCAAAAATATGACCTGAAAAATGATGCATAAAGCAATAAAATCTGTATCAAAGAAAAAGTGACAAAATAGAAATAAATAAATATTTATATTAAAAAGAAATTAGAATGGCTTATTGCCAAAAGATAAAAAAACTTGAAACTCTTGAAACTAGAGTAGAAGCAAGAAAGGAGTTGACAAGAAAGAAGAAGGCTTCACTCTTATCTTTATATATACTATCTAATTAGGGGCTACATGGCAATGTTCTATAGGATCTCTAATATGTATTAACTTTGTAAGTTACATGACTTGACTTACAAGGCAAGTTTTTCTATATGTTTGCTACATATTTAATTTGTTCTTCAAGCTACCAATATGTGTGGTACATGGTTAACTTGTTGACCAATTTTTTAACCTAAAAGTCAACAATAGACACCTATAAAGTCAAAGAAATATCTATGAAGCTTCTAAAAAGTTTCTTTAGAAGATATTATAGAATTCTCTCACTTTTACCTACTTCTATCTATTTCTATCTATTTATATAGGTAATTATTGACTTATATGTGTATGTCTATGACATTACCTTCTCTTCTAAAGACGAGTTCTATGAAGAGCGGTCATCATATGTTAAAAAAATTTATGATGTGAAAAATTATATTTGCTACATATTTAGATCTTTGTTCTTTTTGAAGATGGTTGATAGGGCCTCTCAATCATCAATAATGTCCTATATCAAGATAAGAATACCATCCTATTATTTGGTTATTATTAAAACCTTCATAACTTTCTTCAAATAAAATATTTGGAACATCTTCAAAAGTTGTTCTTACTTTTAATAAAATTACCAAACATTGAGAGTCTCTTCTAAGGTTGTAATATCAAACGCGTTGTATCTTGCCATCTATTTGAGGAAAAATATGTTATTCTTGAGAATCTTCATCTTGATTGTATCATCTTGAAGGTTGTCACAATTACAATGTCTCATCCCACAAGTCAGCAAACAAAGGCTTTTCAGTCAAATCTGCTGGTTGTTGATTTTTCATCTCTTCAGCGTTACAAATAAAAAGAAGCTACAAAAAAAGATTGAAAGTAGAATGTTATCTTACTTAGATATTGTTTCTTTTATATGGAAGGTCTTCATCTTGATTTTGATGGATGTTATTAATGATAAGCATCACTTTTTTTTCTGACTTTTATATGCATTCACTAATATTATATCCACACTAATAAAAAAGATATTTCAACTTATTTTGGTGCCACCTTGAGTCTAAGACTTCTTCCACTTCAAATTCTTTATTATTGTCCACTTCTATAGGAAGAGATGGTACTTGTCTTCTTTTTGCTATATCCACTATTTTATATGGTTTAAGAAGTGACATGTAGAATATTGGATGGATTTTCATTGACTCCAATAGATATAAATGATATGCAACTGGATTGATTTGTGCAAAAATAGAAAATGGTCCAAGCCTACAATAGTCCAACTTGTCAGAAGGATGAGTAGTCTTAATATTACGACAAAGTAATCATACCTTATCACCCATATGGAATGGTGGTTATTCCTTTCAATAAATATTTGTATTAATCTTTTATTGTTCTTAAGCTTCTTTTAACTGCACCTTCCTTGTTGCATTTAGCTTTGATAAATAATTTGCTAAATCTTTTGCGACAAGATTATCAACTTTTGAAAAGTCAAAAGTATCAAGTCGTCGATGATAACCATAAGAAAGGTATTTATTTTGTAGAAGAATGTACCATATTATTATAAGCAAACTTTGCTAATGACAAAAGAGCTATCCAATCATCTTATTAATAGTTGATGGTAAATCTTAAATACTATTCTAAAACTTAATTAATACACTCTATTTGTCCATGATTTTGAAGATGGAATGCCAAAGATAGTTTTATATCCACTTTTAGAATCTTAAAAAGTGTCTGCCAAAATCTTGATATAAATTAAGTTCTCCTATCTAATATAATATCCTTGGGTAATCCATGATAGCAATAGATGTTGTAAAAAAAGAGTTTAATTATTTCTTGACATGTGATAGATTTTGTACATAGTATAAAATACACCATCTTGATAAAATAATCTACTATTATGAATATAGAGTCATAAGAACCTAAGATTGGAAGATCCGTGATGAAATCCATAGAAAGAAAAGACCATGGTTGTTTTGGAATGGATAATGGTTGGAAAAGTCCATAAGATTGGTGATGAAGAGTTTTTGATCTTGAACAAATGTCGCATGACTGAACAAAGTCTTTCACACCTTTCTAAATTTGTGGCCACCAAAAATCTTTAGATATAAGTTCGAAAGTCTTGTTGTATCCAAAATGTCTTGCTGCTAGAAGAACACGTAATTGTGCTTCTCCTTTTAGAATATATAATCAACTTTTGAAATAGAATAGGTTTTTTTTGAATCCAAACTTAGAAATATCTTGGAACTTAAAAGAAGGATTCTTGATATTATAAACAAGAGGATCAAAAGACATACTTGATTGGATTTATTTCATAAGAGTTGAATCAATAGTCAATGTTGATTTCATTACTCAAAGACAAAAATGCTCTGGTTTCAAGAGAATCATTCTTTATTGTTTAAACGATGCATCTCCTTCTTTTGGTATAAGATAAGAATGTCTAAAAAGGATGTCTAATAAATCTTATTATTTTTCAGATTGATACGTGATCTTGAAATCAAATCTTGATAAAAACATGCTCCAATGGGCTTGATGATGATTCAAAATACATACTGACACGAAGTACTAGAGATTCTTATGGTCAATATAAATGGTGATTGGATTAGAAGCATCTTCTAAATGATGACGCCATTCTTGAAATGAATCTATGATTGCAAAAAGTTCTTTGTAGTGGATTTTATAGTTAATCTAAACTATTAAAAATTTTATGGAATGAAAAGCTACTAGATGAAGTTTATCATCTATTTCCATTTGTAATAATATGGCATCCAAAGAAAATTTTGATGTGTTTGTTTCCATAAAAAATACCTTTAAAAAATTGATGCAATACAAAATTGATGCAGAAATAAAGGCTAACTTTAAAGCTTCAAAAGATGCTTCAACTTCTTTATTCAACTCGAGTTTATCTTTGCAAGTCAAATATGTAAGTAGAGCTACATTTCAAGAGAAGTCTTTGATAAAGATCTGATAATAGTTGGCAAAGATAAAAAAATATTAGATATTTCTTATCATTTTTGAAATCCTCCAATCTATAATAGTTTGAACTTTCTTAGGATCTATCATAAGTATATCATTTGAAATTATGTATTCTAAGAAATTGATTTGATGTCACGGATACAAAATACAGACTTGAAATCTAACAAGAAGTTCAAGAAGAAGTGGCAGAACTAGATTAAACAGATGAATACAAGAACAACACCAGAAACGTGAGCTAGAACTCCAAGAGATGTGTTGTCGAGATTGAAGAACTCTTCAGCCTCGATCCCTATATATACTCCTACTTAGGAAGCTTCTCGAGCTACTTCTATTAATTAGGAAGCTTCTAGAAGGTTCCAGAGGCTTCCTTTCTAGAAGGTTCTAGAAACTTCTCGAGCTACTTCTATTAACTAGAAAGCTTCTAGAAAGTTCCAGGGGATTCCTTTCTGAAAGCTTCTAGAAACTTCTCTTCTAGAAGGTTCCAGAGACTTCACTTCTAGAAGCTTCTAGAAACTTCTCTCTAAAAGGTTCTAGAGGCTTCTCTTCTAGAAGGTTCTAGAGGCTTGTTTTCTAGAAGGTTCTAGAAACTTCTCTCTAGAAAGTTCTAAGGAATATGTCCCTAACATCACTCCCTCCTTTAGCTTCGAGGTCTCTGAGAAGCAATGTTGTTGATCAGTACCAACGCAAGAAAATGAAGATTTGTCGCATAACTTCTGCTATGAACTCCAACTGTTGTTCACGAGGCAAGTGGTTCATCGACCCTTGAAGCCAATGGTAGTGGTCCCACGCCTTTGACTTCTGACCAAGCATGAACTTCCGTGTCCTCATTGTGAAATTGTCCTGCAAACACGCCTTCTGGTTGACCATCGTAAGTAGGCTCGATCTCAAATACGATCACCAGTGATCGGTTACTCGGTATCTTCCGTCGTCGTCATGGTACATGTAGTTCTTCATCTTGGGGTCGCCTTCGTGAGCTACTCGGTTGCGATACTCTGACTGGCATAGTATCTATTTCTTGGCTATCCATATCAAAAGACCAAACTACGATCTATCTTGGAGAAAATAACTACATCAACTATGAATTTTGCTGGTGCTCTTCCCTTTTCTTATATTGTTGGGAGAACAAGCTTCAGAAAGAAGCTATCATCGAATTGATTTAGATTTATCGGGATGTCGTTGATAAAACTCCTGTACCTTTTGTAGCGCATCCGCAAGTTTTTCAGCTGGCTCCCACGTTCGCTCATTAATGTCATAGCCGCACCAATGAACAAGATATTCTAACTTTTCCCACCTTCGTCGTGAATCCAATACCTTTTCAACCTCGTATTCTTTGTGGTTCTCGATTTCAATACTAGGTGGCGGACATTGCACTCTTCCAGGAAAAGATGACTCTCGATAAGGTTCCAACAGAGAAACATGAAAGACTGGATGTAACTTCATAGAAGCCGGTAACTCCAGCCGGTATGCCACTGGATTAATTTGCTTCTGGATGATAAATGGTCCCAATCTTCGATAGTCCAATTTATCACATGGTCGCTTGGTCTTGATATTTCGTCGAAGAAGCCAGGCTTTGTCTCCAACTTTGAAAGTAGGTGCTGAATTCCAAAATCTATCTGCAGACGTCTTATAGGATTCTTGAGCGGATTGTAATTGAAGCTTCAACGTAGTTTGAAGCTCTGATAGTTGCTTCGCAAATCCTTCAGCTGCTGGATTGTTATTTATTGACGGACTCAATAAATCAAGCTTCGGATGATACCCATAGTTGGAAAAGAATGGTGTTTGTTGAGTCGACGCATGGAGGGTGTTGTTATATGTAAACTCAGCTAGCGGTAGATATGTTGTCCAATCATCTTGCTGATAGTTGATGCTGCATCGTAAGTACTGCTCCAAGACTTGGTTCACCCGTTCCGTTTGGCCATCAGTTTGAGGATGAAAAGCTGAAGAAAGCTTGATATCTACCTTCAATATATCAAAGAGAGATCTCCAAAACTTTGACACGAACTGGGTACCTCGATCTGATATGATATCATCTGGTAGTCCATGATATCGATACACATTATCGAGAAAGAGTCTTGCTGTGACTTCACTGGACGATGTCTTTTTACAAGGAACAAAGTGTGCCATCTTTATAAGCCGATCTACCACGACAAAGATGCTGTCAAATGAGTTTGATGATGGCAAGTCCGTGATGAAGTCCATAGAAATTGAAGACCATGGTCGACGTGAAATTGGCAATGGCTGTAAAAGTCCATAAGGGCGATGCCGAGGATTCTTAGATCTTGAACAGATGTCACAAGAGAAGACAAAATCTTTCACATCCTTCCACATTTGGGGCCACCAAAAATCTCGGGAAATAAGCTCCAAGGTCTTGTTGAATCCAAAATGTCCCGCAGCTGGAAAATCATGGCGAGATTGAAGAACTCGAAGTCGTGCTAGTCCTTTTGGAATGTACAATCGCTCTTCAAAGTATAAAAGATCTCCCTCCACCTTGAACTTGTCGTCATTGGTACGTTGCTTGATATCAATGGCTACTGAATCTTTAATGGTCATAGCACGTACCTGGTTTAGGAAGTCAGCATCAAATGATACAATAGTAGCACAAAGTTGAAATCTCTCTGGCTTCAATAACGTTGTACATTATTGATCAAACGCTGCTTCTTCAGCCTTTGGTGCAAGATACGATCTCCTTGATAAAGCATCAGATAGTCCTTGCTGCCTTCCAGGTCGATAAGTGATAACAAAATCGAATCCAGATAGCGACATATTCCACCGAGCTTGACACCGATTTAAAACTCGAGCCGTCATGAAATACTCCAAATTCTTGTGATCCGTATATACGGTTACTGGATATGCAGCTCCTTCAAGAAAGTGACGCCATTCTTCGAAAGAATCCACTATAGCAAGAAGTTCCTTATCGTGGATCTCATAATTGATTTCAGCAGCAGAGAACTTCCGAGAATAGAATGCAACTGGATGGAGCTTCTTATCTTCACTCATTTGTGAAAGCACAGCTCCCAAAGCAAAATCTGAAGCATCAATTTCTAAATAGAAGGCCTTTGTAAAGTCTAGATGTACCAAAATTGGAGCTGTAGTAAATGCTGTCTTCAAATCTTGAAACGCCTTCTCCGCCAAAGGTCCCCATTTCAACTTATCTTTGCATGTTAATCGAGTGAGAGGAGCAGCAACTTGAGAATAATTCTTGATGAAGATCCGATAGAAGTTAGCAAAACCAAGAAAGCATTGTACGTCTCTAACCGTCTTTGGAACCTCCTAAGACATGATTGCTTCTACTTTCTTGGGGTCCATCTTCAAACCTTCTGTAGTCGCAATGAACCCCAAAAATTCCATCTCCGTCTGGTGAAATAAACACTTTTCTAATTTGGCATATAGTCCTCGCTTGCGTAGTTTTTCCAAGACCAAACGAACATGCTCCTCATGCTCTTCCTCGTTTTTAGAGAATATTAGAATATCGTCCAAGTAGATGACAACAAAATCGTCGAGGTGTTCTCGAAAGATGTCATTCATCATATGTTGGAAAACCGCTGGAGCATTGGTAAGACCAAAAGGCATGACATTATATTCGAAATGACCATACCTTGTACGGAATGCTGTCTTCCACTCATCTCCTTCCTTGATTTGTACGAGATTATAAGCTCTCCTTAAATCATTTTTTGTAAAGATCTTCGCACGTCCAAGTTGTTCTAAGAGACTAGAAATCAAGGGTAATGGGTAACGATTTTTCTTTGTTACCTTGTTGAGGCCTCGATAGTCCACACACATCCGTAATGATCCATCTTTCTTCTTCACAAATAAGATGGGTGCTCCAGCTGATGATTTTGAATGACGAATGAAGTTCTTGGCTAGATTCTCGTCGATGTACTTTCGTAACTCTGCCAACTCCGTTTGCGATAGATTGTAGATTGGGCCAAAAGGTGGTTGTGCTCCTTCTTACAAGTCTATGGCACAATCATATGGTCGGTGTTCCGGTAGTATGTCGGCGTTCTTCTTTTGAAACACGTCTTCAAAATCTTTATATTGCTCCGGTATACTTGCTGTTGAGATCTTCTCCTCGGTAGTTGGAGCCGCATAAATGACAAATGGAGTGCCTTCCTTAGATGATCTTATAAACGCTCTTGCTCTAATGAATAAAGATTTTTTTTTTCAAGATTTTTTACTAGGTTTTTTCTTGGGTGGTTTTGTAGGAAAAGTCATCTTCCGCAACCTCCAATCTATCAATGGATTATGTTTTTCCAACCAAGAAAGACCAAGAATAATAGGATTTGATGGGATTCTAATAATATTAAAAATAATATGACTACTATGGTCTTTAAACGTTACTTCTATAGGTTTTGATTCATGGATGATGCTACCAGACAATAAAGGTCGCCCATCTATGACCTCAACATGAACAGGTTTTGATTTTTGTACTAAAGGGATCTTATGACGCTTTGCAAATTCTTCGTCTAAAAAACAAGAAGATGCTCCTGAGTCTAGTAGTGCTAAGGTTCTCAGTTTTTGAGGGCCGATAAACAGAGGGATTGTAAAACAAAGTGCAGGTTGGGCAGAAAGAAAGGAACCTGATTGTTGTTGGGATATTTCATTGTCCAGCCGCACGGTTCCTACTGTGGCTGGGCATCCTTGTTTTCCTGAACAAATACTCCCCTAGTCTTGATTATGCCTCGATTTTGCTTTTTGGGACGGTTTCCGACTTTGTGGCCTTCTCCACCGCAATACAAGCATAAATTTTCCTCCATAAGTCGCTTTTTTTCTTCTATAGTAAGAGATTTGATACGTACCGCATCAATTTGCATGTCTTCCACCTCTGAATGCGAATTCACACTGCTTGTCGACATAGTTGGAGCATGGCAAATTGTATGTTGTCTTGAGCGTTGGTCTTAGCGACGTTGGAATAGGCGATTATCGCACTTCACAGCTTGACTAATGGCTTCATTGAGCGTTCATGGATCAGGAAGAGTTAACAGCAAATCCTTCACATCATCTCTTAAATCCCAATAGAATTGACTCATCAACACTTCTTCATCCCAATTGATGTCGTATACTAATTGTCTGAAATTCGAAGCATAGACTGATGTAGAACGCATCCCTTGTCGTAGCGACCGGATCTTTGTTGTAGCCCATCGAACCTTATCGTGTTCACCAAATGCTTCCACAAATGCTTCCAAAAAGGTTTCGAAGTTGTTTAATATGGATGATCGTTTCTCAAACAAAGGAGCAAACCATGATAGAGCTTATCCCGTAAGTAAGGTTCCAACAAGCCCAACACGTGACTCCTCCGTTTGATATTGTTCGGGCTGTAAAATCGTTATCAACCTGATTTGATTGACGAATCCTCGAAACTTGGAACGTGTTCCATCAAACTTATCTGGAAGGCTAACTCGAGGCTCCTTATGTTGTAGAACTAGTGGTCCTTGTCGAACCTGAGGTAAAGTTGTTTCTCCAAGTGCCGAAATTTGAGGCTGGTGTAGTTTAGATTGTGCTATCCCAGATACTCCATCATTATGAAGCCTTGCCACCACTCCTTCAATCTCTGCAATTCTTTGTGATAACGTAGCGAGGGCATTGATAATAGCATCTAACTTAGACTCTGAACTTTCTGTCATACTAATGTCTTGACCTCCGGCCATTCTAAAAGAAGGACAAAAATGACCCTATAAGAGGCAATATTGGTTTATAGGAGGGTAATCCACAACCTATAAAACGCCTTAAGAATTTCAAGAAGAGGGGTAATCCACTCTCTCCAAGAAGAATAAGACTCCAATATTGTAACAGAAAAAGTATCAGCTTAGAGGAGGATAATCCGCAACCTCTAAAAAATGCTAGTATACCTTCAAGTAGAGGGGTAATCCACACTCTACTAAGAAAGAACTAGCTCTGATATCTCAAGTTAGTGCAGTCTCGACAAACTGTCATGGACACAAAATACAGACTTGAAATCTAACAAGAAGTTCAAGAAGAAGTGGCAGAACTAGATTAAACAGATGAATACAAGAACAATACCAGAAAGGTGAGCTAAAACTCCAAGAGATGTGTTGTCCAGACTGAAGAACTCTTCAGCCTCGATCCCTATATATACTCCTACTTAGGAAGCTTCTCGAGCTACTTCTATTAACTAAGAAGCTTCTAGAAGGTTCCAAAGGCTTCTTTTCTAGAAGGTTCTAGAAACTTCTTGAGCTACTTCTATTAATTAGGAAGCTTCTAGAAAGTTCTAGGAGATTCCTTTCTAGAAGGTTCCAGAGGCTTGTTTTCTAGAAGGTTCTAGAAACTTCTCTCTAGAAAGTTCTAAGGAATATGTCCCTAACACTTCTACATGTATAGATTTATTTTTCTTAAGAAAAGATATTTCTTATTTTTTAATTAAGGCTTTGTCCATATAATAAGCTGAAGCTTTGGAATCTAACAAGGGAAAAAATTTATAATTTTTTGGTTCTAAATAAACTTCTATTGTAAAACAAGGTAAGGGATTTGAGAAAAGAATAGGACTTCTATTAGATATTAAATAAGATTTCAACCACAATCTCTATTATAGCTAGAAAATTTTATTTTTTAATAGACCATCTTTTTTGGCAATTATATTCTTTATTTTGTCCTTATATTGCTTCTTTGGACAATATTAAGTAATATATTTAGGTTCTTTATAATATAAGTATAATCTTTCTTCATTACATTGAGTCTTTTCTTATTCAATAAGTAATTTAAAATATATCATGTCAATTTGCATGGGTATTGGCCTTAATGAATAAGCTTTTATAAACTTAAATTTTTTTACAATAACTTAACTTATACTTCTTTAATGAAACCATTATTCTTGATATCTTTTAAACAATCAATTGATGTATGTAATGGCTTGAATAATAAATTACTCCAATAAATCTACTCTTACCATTCTCAACAATAAAACTTTATTATTATCTTTCAATTTATATCAAAATTTATTGATAAGAGCTTTGTTATTCCAATCTATGTTGTAAGCAAGATTTTAGAATTTTGCACCTAAATGTGATTCTTATTGTAAAGATAGGATTTTGATCTCTTCTATCTTTTATCAATCACTTTCTTCAAATGTGATTATTAAGTCTTCTAAAAATGAATTAAAACTATAAAAGAATTATAAATCCTTTTTTATCAAAAGTGCACCTATAAATCCAAAATAAAGCACTCTTAGATAGAAGTGCATTTATAAATCCAACTTGAATAAATCCATCAATATATTAAGAAAGATGCAAGCTTAGAAAGAGCTTCACTTGTCGTAGAAATCCTCAAAACTTTTATTCCATACCATCAAACTTCTTTGGCATACTTATCCTTACATCTTTTTATATTTATAGAATTAAAAATTCTAAGATTTCATTATCTACTTAATCTACTTGCTTCTATTAATTGCCCAATTTTTTGGTAGAGAATTTGAACCTCATTATTGATTTCTTCTATAAGCATAGAAATAGTACTTCTATGATTTACATTAAAAATACGTGAGATTATGATCCTAAGAGTATTAAAAAGCTTGTGAAGATCGACAATAGTTGCAAATTTATTTTCACTTCTACTATAAATAACATCCATAATTTTTTCTTCTATAAAAAACTCAAATAAACTCACAAGTAAAATTAGAGGAGGATAATTTGTAACCTCTAATATTGAATAAAAATTTCTACAAAGAAGGATAATATAATTTTTTTAAGAAAAAAAATCATTATTTTAAAAAATTAAAAATAGATAGTCTGCAACTTTCAAAATACAACAATAGAAGTAAAATAATCCACTTACTTTTAAATCAAAATAAGAACAATAAGTTAGCATTCTTATCAAACTATCAAAGACATAAATTTCAATGAATTAAAAGATCCATAAATTCTTGTATGACTTAAAAAGACTAAATAATCACTCAAAGATTATATAATATTAAATTAAAATAACTATTTCTAAAGATAATAAGACTAAAAATTCTTAAAATAATACTAAAAACTAAAAAGGCTTTAATAAGAGTGAAAAAAGCTTCACTCTTGCCTCTATATATATTGTCTCATTAAGAGTTACATAACAACCTTCTATAGGACCTCCAACATGTATTTTATTTGTAAGGCATATGTCTTAATTTGCAAGGCAAGTTTCTTGTATATACACCATATTGTTAGCTTATACCACAAGTTATCTACACATTATTGTATAGTACCACAAATATATGGTGAAATAAATAAATGGATATTATTATAAAAGAACCTAATAGAAAGATGTAATAAAAAAATGATAAATTATACAAAGATAGTAAAAATTTAGTCTTAATATTTTTTGTTATAGAAATAACTTCTATTTATTTTGTAAAAGTATAAATGAGCCAAATTAAAGTAAATAAGATAAAAAAAATAATATTGATATATTTAAAAGAAAATTAATAATAGATTAAAGCAAAATTTACCTCAAATTACCAAAAATTGGTATCCAAAGAATATCAATTGTCAATCTAGATTAAAATCGGATTCTAAAGCATAAAATTGTTCACTTATGGCGACTCCAAGATTCTTTTCTAGATTAAAGAGTGGTATTTGAGAAAAGACTTTATAAGGTTTTTTTTAGCATTAATTTTAGAAAACTTGAGTTTATACTGACTTTGTAAGAACTTTACAAAGTTAGGATTATTTTTTATAAATTTGGTTTTATGAAATTAAAAAAATATATATTTGGAAGAAAATTGTGAGTATGGCAGTAGATCTATGAATGAAAATTTGTGGATTTGTGATTATAGTTGTTTTTATTATATCTTATAAATTTTTATATCATCAAATAATTAAATTAAAGGTTATTAAAGTACAAATAGATTGAAATCCTCAAAAATAGGGTTTTTAGGGTCAATAAAGAATTCTAAGCTCTTTAGCAATCTATTAATTAGATTGAAATAAAATTTATATATGTGAGTAGTAGAATTGATTTTCAATATATATGTGAATTTTGAGAGGTATTTAATGATAAAATTAAAAGATTTTGGCTTAGGGAGATCAGTATCAAGATTGAAAAAGGATGTAGGCCAACACCTAAGCGGATTTTAGTATTTATCATCTATTTGGTATGTTCGATCTTTTTCAAAAAAATTGTGCTTATTGCTAACTTAGTTATTATAAGGTTTGCAAAATTTGAGGCAAAATCAATGATATAATTATTTGTTCTTGAATTTTTAATCTACTATAGGATTTTTAAGAATTTTATTTAAGATTTAGGATTTAATTAAAGATTCATTAGGATTGATCAAGATTGATTAAGATTGATTTGGAACATCCTTACAAAGGCTAGACTTTCTTATGAACTATTTAATATGTTTTAGTTTACACTAATATCTGACTTATCAATAATTTAGTCTTATAGCTTTTTTATATAACATATTGAATTAATTAATTAAAGAAATAAAAACATAGTATGGTACAAAATCATATAGAACAAAGTGCACAAGAACCTCATGGATTTTGAAAAATTAATTTTTAATATTTTTTTAATTAATCTTATTTTTTAATTTAATTTTAATTTAATTATAGAATTACTTTTCAAAATATTCTTTAATTATGTGACTATAATTTTAAATTGTTGCCATATTGGTAGCAACCATTTGAAACAATCTAAGAGGTCATCATATTTTGATACCTTTCAGATTACTTTTATCTTTTTTTTTGTTATTTATTTTGTTTCAATATAATCCTCAAGTAAGCTTGTAGAATTCTTGACAAAATTAATGAATTCTTTGATAATTTTTTAACTAAAATTGAGAATAAATAAATAAATAAATAAATAAAAATAACTAAAAATAACTAAAATTTGGAAAAAAATCATAGCTTGCATGCTCAACACTTCCATATTTTTACGACAATGTCATGTAGTAATATTACCATTAGATGAAAGAAGAAAAAAATATTTTATTATAGAAGAATCTAGTTAAAATGATATAGTAAAAAAAAAACATAAATAAAAGATAGGCAAGTACTAAAATCTTATAATATTAAAACTACTTTTTATAAAATAGATTCTACTTACTTTGTATGGCTATAAATGAGGCAAAAAAAAGTAGGTTGGAAAAATAAAAGATATAGGCATATGTAAGAGGGATTTAAGAGTCGATTTTAGCAAAAATTACCTCAAAAAAATAGGAATTAATACTTAGAAAAGACTAGTTGCCAACTGGGATCAAAATCAAACCTTGAATATAAAACCAATTACCTACACCATTTTTAGGATTTTTTTTGCAAATCAAAGAATAAGATTTGAAAGCAAACTTAAGAAAATATTTTTAAGAATTGATTTCGTATCATTTTTATTAATATTGAGATTTTGAAGGATTTCCAAAGTTAATAATATACTTGGTGGATTCAGATTTTGAAAAATAAAAATACATTTGTAAATTTGAGGATTTTTTGAATTTTATAACATGTTTATAAATGAAAATTTGGTAATTTTTTTATACTTTTTATAAATGTGTATGAAAAATTTGAGGTCAATCAAGCAATTAGATTGAAGAATATAAGAATTTTTGTAGGTTATGGTCTTGAATAATTGAGATTTTAGATCAATGATGGATTTCATGATTAAGAAATATGTACTATTTTGATTGAAGTAAAAATTAGTGAGAGAAATTTAGACTTTAATATCTATATAAAATAAAAATTATGGAATAATTAAATAATTTAGCAAGGAAAAAACTTTATTGAAAGATCAATATTTAAATTAGAGAAGGAAGGTGGTCAACAACCAAGAGCTTTTAGAAGCTTTTCTTGCAATTGATATGCATAATCTTCTTCAAAAAAAAAATTACTTATTGTTAAATTGCTTGTTGCAAAGTTTTAAAAATTTGAATCAAAATCAATAATTCAAATATTAGTTATTAAATTTTCAATCTATTATAGGATTTATTAAGATTTTATTCAAGATTTAGGACTGGATTAAAGATTAATTTGGATTGGTTTAGTCGTTTAATTCAGGATTTGATTAGAATTTTTTTAGGATTTATTTTAGAATTTGGTCAAGAATTAGAATTTATGATTTTATTAGGATTTATTTCGGATTTGGATAGAATTTAAGGTTTTGTTAGAATTTTATTAGGATTGATTTAGGATTTAGAATTTTGCTAGGATTTAATTAGAGTTTGTCTAAGATTTGGTTAAGATTTGAGATTTGACTAGGATTTATTTAAGATTTGATCAGAATTTAATTAGGATTTAGAAAGGATTTCATTAGGATTTGAGATTTGACTAGGATTTATTTAAGATTTGATCTGAATTTAATTAGAATTTAGATAGGATTTCATTAGGATTTGGTTTAAGGTTTGATTAAAATTGATTTAGGATTTTATTAAGATTTGTTGACATTTACATTAGAATTTGATTAAAATTAAATTAATATAATATTTTTAATATTTCTTTAAGATTTTTATATTATAAATATTTTATTAATTTTAATTTATTATTTTTTTAATATTTATTTTGTAACCTCTTGAGACTTCTTTTGGATTCAATTAAAATTTGATTAGCATTTTTATAATTTAATTGGAATTTTTTTAGAATTCTATTAGAGTTTTTAAGATCAACTTATTGTGAGTTCTATTTTTTCTTCTATAGCTAGGTATTTAATGCATTTTCAAGTAGACTTCACGTAATACAACAATAAGACTTCTTCACAATTCATTGCCATGATCAACAGTAATAAAACTAAAGAAAAAAATCATTCTTATATAATTATAATTCCAAAGTATACTTTTTTTTAATGTCAATTGCTATTGTAATATTAATGAATCTAAGATACTATAGTAGCATACTTGACTTTGATCTAAAAGTTATTATTTGGCCTTCAAAAGTACTCAAATATCTTTTTAGCTAGAATAAATCTTATCTTATTTTTTGTACTCTAACTTGATCATTGAAGCTTAATAATTTTGTGGCACATAGTATTTAAAGATAGTGAATCTTACATGCTTGATTCCAATCCACTCTTATTAAAGTAAGCTTGCACATTGCTTCTTTATGATCTTTGCTATGATTTTTTTTTTGAAGATTACTACTACTTTTATGTGCAACATCTTAATAACTATAAAATCTTCAAGATTGCTGGTATATATCATATCTCTTGAATTTGATTGAAAATAATAAAATATACCATTTTTATATTTTTAAATAAAACTAAAGTAGGTAGTGCTTAGGATACAAAATGTGAATTGAAATGGCATTTCATATATAAATGGTTTTTTTCTAGAGGTTGCAAAGTTGAATAGATCTATTAAAAAAATAATTAAAAATATAAGATCCTAGCTATTATAGCATAAATTTACTAAAGAATTGGTGTAGACAACCGTTGTAACAAAGGACCAAATCTCTATTTCTAAAATCCATAGAGAACAATTTTTTTATCAAATAAGAATTTCTATTGAGACTAGGTCACATATTGATTATACAATACATTTAGTAATTTGATATCCTAGAAGGCATGAAATTGGAATAATATTTTTTGATGATAAGAAAGATAGTGTGATTTGTGCATTCTACATGTTTATTAGTTTGTGTATAATAAGATATAGATAAATAGTAGTTGATACCTTTAAAAGCCATGTAATAGAGGACTTAGTCAATACAAAAATTTAATCTATTATTGTAGATGATGGTGAGTAGTATGCCATATAGAATGATGAGAAGGTTTAGAAAAATAATTCAATTGCTTGTCTTGTAGCTTCTTAAAGAAGTTGAGATTTTTACCACTTAATTGCATATTCAATTGCAATGAATTTGTAGCAATTGCTAGTATAGATGGTGGGTGGTAAGTTTAGGCCAAAAAAATCAATACTTCATTAATAAAATGACCATATAATAAAAAAAAAAAAAAAATGGTTGAAGAGGCATACAAAAATAATTAAATAATTTTCAATGATATTGACAAGCATCATAATGCGCCATAAAAAAATACATCCTAAGTTGTTATAGGCCACTAATATCTAATAATGTAGATTTTTTTGGCTATAAGAGAACTTCCAAAATGACTGTTCAAGGGATTTGTATAGAATATTTTTAAAACAAGAGAAACTTATTATAGTATCACAGATTATTAGAGTATGTTGTCAATGTAGAGACAATATAAGATCTTGTTGAAGAATATGTAATGGGTAGCAACACAATGAAAGGACTTAAAGAAATTTTCAGAGATGTCAATTAGAAGTTGTCTAAGATGGAGGTAGTATATGATTTGATCAATCTAATAGTTGTGAAAGATAGAAAAATAGAAGAAGGCTATTGAAGTTGGATTTGTAGAAATTAACTTCAATAAAAGAGACCTTGGTGTTTGAGATAAGAATTCTCCTTCAATGTTGAGTACTTAATAGTCAATATTCCATAGTGAAGAAAAAATCTTGAAATACAAGACTCTACTATGTTATTTGTATCAAGCATAAGGATGTATTTAGTATGAACTTTAAAGCTTTATAGTCAATATAGATGGTGTTAGAGACATAGTCCTTAGAATCTTTTAGAGACAAGTTTCTAGAACCTTCTAGAAGCAAGTCTCTGGAACCTTCTAGAAGCTTCTTAGTTAGTAGAAGATATTAGGAACATAGTCCTTAGAACCTTCTAGAGATAAGTTTTTAGAACCTTCTAGAAGCAAGTCTCTGGAACCTTCTAGAAGCTTCCTAATTGATAGAAGTTGCTTGAGAAGCTTCCTAAATAGGAGTATATATTGGAATTGAGGCTGAAGAGTTCTTCAGTCTCGACAATACATCTCTTGGAGCTCTAGCTCACCTCTCTGGTGTTGTTCTTGTATTCAACTGATTAATCTAATTCTTGTCAGTTCTTCTTGAACTTCTTATTAGATCTCGAGTCTATATTTCTGTGTCTGTGACAGTTTGTCGAGACTTCACTCACCTCAGATATCAGAGTTAGTTTCTTCCTCGTTAGAGTGTGGATTACCCCTCTGCTTGGAAGTGTACTAGCATTTTAGAGGTTGCGGATTACCTTCCTCTAAACTAATATTTCTTTTGTTACAATATTGGAGTCTTATTCTTCTTGGACAGAGTGGATTACCCCTTTTCTTGAAGCTCTTAAGGCATTTTAGCGGATGCGGAGTACCCTCGTCTAAACCAATATTGTTTTCTTGTAGAGTCATTTCTGTCCTTCTCTTAGAATGGCCGGAGGCCAAGACATTAGTATGACGGAAAGTTCGGAGTCCAAGTTGGATGCTATCATGAATGCCCTTGCTACGTTATCGCAAAGAATTACAGAGATTGAAGGAGTCGTGGCAAGGCTTCATAATGATAGAGCATTTTGGATGGCACAATCTAGGTTGCACCAGCCTCAAACTTCTGCACTTGGAGAAGCAACTTTGCCTCAAGTTCGACAAGCATCACTGGTTCTACAACATAAGGAGCCCCGAGTTAGCCTTTCAAACAAGTTCGATGGTATGCGTTCCAAGTTTCAAAGATTCCTCAATCGAATCAGGTTGATAACAGTTTTATAGCCCGAACGCTATCCAACGGAGGAGTCACGTGTTAGGCTTTTTGGAACCTTACTTATAGGGCAAGCTCTATCATGGTTTGCTCTTTTGTTTAAGAAACGATCGTCCATACTAAACAACTTTGAAACCTTTTTGGAAGCATTTGGTGAACATAACAAGGTTCGATGGACTACAACAAAGATCCAATCACTACGACAAGGGATGCACTCTACATCAGTCTATGCATTGGACTTCAGGCAATTAGCATGTGACATCAATTGGAACGAAGAAGCGTTGATGAGTCAATTCTATTGGGGTTTAAGATATGATGTGAAGGATTTGCTGTTAACTCTTCTTGATCCACAAACGCTCAACAAAGCTACTAGCCAAGCTGTGAAGTGCGATAACCACCTATTCCAATGCCGCCAAGACCAACGTTCAAGATAATATATGGTTCGCCATGCCCCAACTATTTCGACAAGTAGCATGAATTCACATTTAGAGGTAGAAGACATGCAAATTGATGCGGTACGTCTCAAATCCCTTACCCAAGAAGAAAAAAAGCGGCGTATGGAGGAAGGTTTATGCTTGTATTGTGGTGAAGAAGGCCACAAAGTTGGAAACTGTCCCAAGAAGCAAAATCGATGTATTGTCAGGACTAGGGGCACGTTTATTTATGAAAACGAGGATGCTCAGCTACAATAGGAACCGTGCGGCTAGACAGTAAAATATCGCAACAACAACCAGGTTCCTTTCTTTCCACTCAACCTGCCTTTTGCTTTATAATCCCTTTGCTTATTGGCCCTCAAAAACTGAGAACCTTAGCATTATTAGATTCAAGAGCATCATCTTGTTTCTTAGACAAAGAATTTGCAAAGTGTCATAAGATCCCTTTAGTACAAAAATCCAGACCTGTTCACGTTGAGGTCATAGATGGGCGACCTTTATTATCTGGTAGTGTCACCCCTGAATCAGAACCTATAAAAGTGATGTTTAAGGGCCATAATAGTCATATTATTTTCAATATTATTAGAATCCCATCAAATCTTGTTATTCTTGGTCTTTCGTGGTTGAAAAAGCATAATCCATCAATAGATTGGAGGTTGCGGAAGATGATCTTTCCCACAAAACCACCCAAGAGCAAGCCTAGTAGAAAATCCCAAATAGAAAAATTCTTATTCATTGGAGCAAGAGTGTTTATAAGATCGTCCAAGGAAGGCACACCGTTTGTCATTTATGCGGCTCCAACTATCGGGGAGAAGATCTCAACAACAAGTATACCTGAGCAATATAAGGATTTTAAAGACGAGTTTCAAAAGAAGAATGCCGACATGCTATCGAAATACCGACCATATGATTGCGCCATAGACTTGCAGGAAGGAGCACAACCGCCTTTTGGCCCAATCTACAATCTATCGCACACGGAGTTGGCGGAATTGCAGAAGTACATCGACGAGAATCTAGCGAAGAACTTCATCCGTCATTCAAAATTGTCAACTGGAGTGTAGAATAAGTAGTTATTTGCTGAATTATAGATACTTAGTTTATAGTGTAAACAGGGATAGATGACTGTTGAAAAGGTAGTTCAGTAGGTAAAATAGATGAATAGTTAGGAAAAGTAGTTTTTATTAGAGATGTAGCAGTTGGTATCTCGTGGTAGCATAAGGAGGATGGGAGAGAGGATAGTGATAGTGTGAGCCGGGGTAAGCTTGGTGCTACCTCTTTTCTTTTGTTTGTTATTTTCTTTGAATAAGAAGATTAAGAGTTTCTGATATTGTGAAAGTGAATTATGGAATGGAAGTATGATTGTTATTAAATGGGAAGAAGAAAGATTGAATGTTGAAATCTGATTGTAGTTCAGCAGAGAGAATGAGTCTGTGTTTGTGTGAAACACTGTAATGTGAAGGTAGTTAATGGTGAAGAACTCTAGAGTTTGGATTATAGTATGATTATGTCCTGTCATTTAGGATAGTGCGAGATTACACGTTGTTGTTATCAGTGATGGTGGACTATTATTAGGAAGTGGAAAACATTGTAGTATTTCCCGGGTGTTTTAAGTAGTGCGCAATATAGTTAATTGTGTGACCCTAATATGTAAGCTCATGCGGTATTCTTTCCCTGTGTTTGAATTCTCCTATACAGGTTTACTCTGATTAGATTAGTTAGAATAAGTAAAACGAAAATCACATTTTGGCGCCACTGTCGGGGAAATTGATAATAGCATAGAGTGTTAGGTATTAATTGCCGATTGAAGTAGATGAGAAATAGGTAGCAGTCGTAGAAGAATATAATGAAAGAGTATGGTTATTAAGAATGAGAACTTAACAGTAAAGAAAATACGGCAGTCAAGAGGAAGAATAGAAAGATCGCAAGCAAGAAATTTGTTGCGAAACGAGCAAAAAAAAAAGTTAAAAAGGAATCATAGACAAAGCTGGATTAAGCCATGGTTGCATGCCTGTCGTCATATTCGAGCATACCCAGAAGCTAATCGACATCTAATATTTCAGAAATATATACCGTTAGAGAAATTGCCAAAAGCACTTGCAGAAAATTTGGTCAATAGGCTAGGGTTTCTTCTAAGACTGTTAACTAAGAGTGGAGGAATCACAGAAGAGTTGGGTACTCCATTGGATACGTTTCCAATAGCGGAAACTGCCGATTCCGTCAAAACTAATTCCATAGAGTGGCATAAATTATTGGTCAATAAGGGCCAATTCAGTGTGTTTCAAAATCCGTCATTCTCACCTCCTATTCAACCAATAAACTTGTTCAAGGATAATAATAGCAAATTGAGCAGGGTGGAAAGTTTGGAAAATATATTTGGAAGAGACGCAGACTATATTAACAAACGATTAAGTGTCACATTGTCAAATTCAATGACGACGGGAGGTCCAGCGGTTCCCATAGCAGTACAAATGGGTACTGTGAGTAATCGCACAACTAATGTGGCTCTATTACCTACCTTTAGGGGCTTTCCGGATGTGGATCTAGATCAACATTTGTCGCAGTTTTTGACAGCATGTGTCGCCAATAATGGGAGAACCGAAGATATTTGGTTATGATGGTTGCCAGCAACCTTAAAGGATACGGCATTTGAATGGTATAACCATCAACCAGTTGGTCAATTTTCGAACTGGAAAGCATTGAAGAATGCATTTTTGACCCATTTTCGACCAATTGGTTTTGAAGACCGTCTTCGAGGAAGGTTAATAAACAGCAAAATGATCCTAGGAGAGGCGGTGGAATCATACTATGGCTGAGTGGCTGATATACTTAGTAAGTGGCCAAACCACCAAATACCAAAGGCATTTATATTATCTATATTAATAAATGGTTTACACCCACCGGAGCTAAAAATGTTTGTAAAAGAAGCTCAACCAGTTACGATATCTGCATCCTTTGATAGAGCCAAGGTTTGGGAGGGATGCCATTATGATCAGTTTTTAACTGCGAGTACCACGATGATACTAGTTCAAAGCAATTATCAATATCCGGCTTTGAACGGATCAGTGGGTAGTTATCCACAGATGATCGAAACAGTGGTCCATTCAAGTGCCAATACTCAGGGGCCAGTCAATGTTACCCCATTGCAAGCTTTACTACCGCAAGTCACAATAGCGTATGCTCCATATTTTCCATATCAAACACAAGAGTCAACTTTGGCAGAAAAACAAATAATACCAGCTTCAAAAGATTCCAATGAAGCCTTGTTATTGAACTTGACGAAGAAAATGGAGGAAATGGCCGTTAATATGGCCAAAGATAAAGAGAAGAGGCAAAAGCCAACCAATACTAGGACCAATGTATGGTGCAGTAATTGTCAGGGCCACGGTCATTTGGTAACAGAATGCCCGTCACCTTCACAAGTGTTGGGTAAATGTACATTTTGTGGGGGCAAGCACTTAACCGCTAATTGTTGGAATTTGCAAAGACAACAACAATTCAGTAATCTGACCATGATTCCACCAACTCCATGGAATGTCAATCAAGTTCAAATAGGAAATACGTTTGGATGGCATGGAAATCGATCTAACCGATAAAATCGAGCAGTCAATTATTTTCAGAATTCCACTTATAATCAGGGGTTTGTATCAAATTCTCAGAACTATGGTAAAAAGCAGCATGGATATCAGCCATATGCTCCATCGATGCCATTGAATCAAGTACAACCGGGACAACTAAGATCATTTTTTTCAACCTACATGGAATAAATCTAGTAGGTATATACCGATGGAGACACCCAATATGCCTAATGGGGATACAAAAAGCCAATGCATTGTTTCTGTTGTAGATAGATTGGTCATTATGCCAATGAATGTCCCAATCTAAGAGCCAGTGACGATTATGCACCAGTTTGTAGAAATTGCAAGCAGTTAGGGCATACGTATCAGCAATGTAATGCTCCATTAAATTTCAATAATCGGGATCAGCAGATCCAGAGTCCAAGAAAAATGGAGGGGATAAATCGAGGTCCTCAAGACTCTCCAATAAATCGGGTGGAATGTGTCCATACCGTTCTTACTAGGAGTCAGCAAAAAGAGAAGGACCAATCACACCCAATTACGGATCTATCCCATCCAGGTCCTGACATTAGAAAAGTCTTGAGCCCTGATTTGGTTGCAAAGCCCAATGAAGTCCCAATTATGGAGACTTCAGTTCCGTCTCGAGCCGGTCTGTTCCCACCGCAATTCCAAGAAACATCATACCCATTGAAAGATCCCCTTGGAAAAGGTAGTCCCAAGGAAGCTCAAGCTGTTGTTTCAATTTCAAGGCCAGGGCGGCAGAATAATTTACCTCATGGAGTTAAACTCAAATCCATGAAACGGAAGAGGACATTGGAAATTACCCTAAATATGGAATCCTACGACATTTTAAAGGATTTGGACGCTATTCGGCCTTCAATTTCTATGAAGCAACTTCTAGTAGTCGCACCAGAGTGTCGTTCTACCTTGAATTCATCACTAACAAGACATCGGCATCGTAATATGGAAGTTTGTGAAGTTAGTTTGAATCTTGATCCAAGCGCACCAACCATTGATGTTTCGATTGATGGTGTTCTGATCTCTAGCGTCCAGGTAGATGGAGGTTCCAGCGTCAATTTAATGAACGGTGATACAATGGATGCTTAAGATTTGGAACAATTAGTCTCCACAACATTGGTATTACGGATGGCAGATCATAGCCGAGTTACGCGAATGGATATTTTACGGAGTATTCAAACTATAATTGTAGGTATTGCATATGAAATTGACTACATTGTCTTTCGCTTACAACGTTTGACTTTATCGTATCCTATTTTATTGGAATGACCTTGGCTGTATCAAGCAAAGGCCAAGAACGATTGGGGTCGGGGTACTTTGACAATTGGTAAGGGCGTAGATAAAATGGTGTTACAAATGTACCCAGTATGCTATCATGGGGAGTCTTAGTTGCCAGTATCTGAATTGACGTCGGACGAAGAACTTAGCTCCGAGGATGACATAGAAGTACCGAGTACGGAGGCCAATGTAGAGGCAGCACAGTATCCTGAGGTGGTGTACCAATGTAGAGGTCCGGGAGAGTACTTGATATACCCGAAGGATTCGAAAAACTTTGCTTATGTTAGTATTGACTGGAAACCTCGGTAAGATGTGCACCATGTTAGTGCCCTCGAGACGGGATTCTTTACTTCGCATATGTCGGACATACTGAGTAACTTTAAATCACTGCGGGAATTGAAACAGAGTATTGTTGCTGAACCTGTATGTCAAACTATTAACTTAGCAACCACGGCCGAACCTCGGCTAATTAAGGTCTACGAAGGTATTAAGGAACAAGAGTTGACCTGTTGGATAAACTTTTTCTTACATCATAAATCCGCTTTTGCTTGGACTTATGATGATCTACAAGGTATCTCCGTTGATGTCTGTGAACATCATATCATATTGGAAGAAAACGCTAAACCGGTACGCCAGAAGCAACATCGCCTTAATCTTAAATATTCCCTTATGGTGAAGGAAGAATTGGACAAGCTTCTTGCGGTGGATTTCATTTACCCGATACCGAATAGTGAGTGGGTTTCTCCAATTGTGATGGTGCCGAAAAAGAAAGAAAAAATCTGAATTTGTCAAGATTTCCAGAAACTTAATGTAGCCACCAAGAAAGATTACTTTCCGTTACCATTCACGGATAGTATATTCGACGCCGTCGCCGGTCACGAATGCTATTCATTTCTCGATGGTTTCTCTAGGTATAACCAAGTTCAAATTGCAAAAGAAGACCAGCTCAAGACAACCTTTACTACGGATTGGGGCACATTTGCTTATCGCGTGATGCCTTTTGGGTTATGTAACGCCCCAGCCATATTCCAACGCATGATGACTTAGGCTTTTCAAGACTATCTCCGAATATTTATGGAGATCTTTTTAGATGACTTTTGTACATTCAGTACCAAACAAGGTCATCTTCATTGTTTAGGCAAATGTTTGGCTCAGTGTGCCAAATTTGAGATATCATTGAATTCGAAGAAGTACCGATTTGGTATTCCGTCCAAAAAATTATTGGGCCATATTGTTTCCAGACGTGGTATTGCTATGGATCCTGACAAAGTGTAGCATATCATGAACTTGCCTAGATCGGAGACAATCTCCGGTATTCAAGGATTCATTGGTCATGTCAGTTATTATCGACGATTCATAAGTTTGTTTGCAGTTATTTGTCAACCTTTAACGAACTTACTGAAGAAACCTCCGTCCGATGATACTAGTCCCCTCTGGACCAAGGAGTGTACCATAGCCTTCGAGGTCTTAAAGTCAAAATTGGTCTCTGCACCAATATTGGTGGCTCTTTGTTGGACAAAGCCATTTCATGCATATGTTGATGCATCCAATGCTGCTATTGGCTCGGTGTTAAGCTAGAAGGATGATAAGAGATTAGATCATCCCATATATTATGTCAGTCGATAATTGGTGGCTGCCGAACGCAACTATACTACTACTGAACGAGAGGCATTGGGTATGATATACTCGGTTCAAAAATTTCGGTACTATTTGCTTGGGTATCCGTTTATATTTTATGTGGATCATGATGCTCTCAAATATCTGATTAATAAGCCTCAATTGAGTGGGCGCATTGCTCGCTAGGTCTTACTCCTCCAGAAGTTCAATTTTACAGTGGTTGTCAGACCTGGGAAGCAACATGCGAACACGGATTATTTGTCCCAATTGTCTAATATTCTCGGCAACAAGCATGTTCCTGATGATCTTTCTGACGTCGCATTATTTGTGGTGGATGTGATATCCCCCGAGTATAGCAAAATTATTCAGTTTCTGACCTTCCATACTTTTCCGCCAACTTTCACGGACAAGCTTAAGAAGCGCCTTATTCTGAAGAGTGTCCTATACACGATGATTCGTGATGCTTTGTATAAACAAGGCCAAGATGGTTTTTTACGGCGCTGTATCTTTCCCAGTGAAGTACAGTCGATACTTACTGGTTGTCATTTAGATAGTTGTGGTGGTCATTTCGCGGGAGACAACACTGCTCGCAAGGCTTTAATGGTCGGATATTGGTGGCCCACAATGTTTTTTGATGCCCACCAGTTCGTTCGCCGTTGTGATCCTTGTCAACAAATTGGTCGACCTAGGGATATTTCTGCCATGTCGTTAGTACCAATCTTGGTCCATGTCCCGTTTGAAAAATGGGGTATTGATTTTGTTGGTCCCATTGCACCTGCGTCAAAACTTGGTCAAAAGCGGTATATCTTAGTCGCCACAGATTATGTCACCAAATGGGCAGAGGCGATTGCTACCCGCACCGATAATGCCAGTATGGTGGCAACTTTTTTGTATGAGAATATTATCACTCGCTTTGGGTGTCCCAAAGAATTGGTCAGCGATCGAGGCACCCATTTCATCAATGCTACCATCGTCGCCTTGACGACCACATATGAGATCAAGCATCGTAAGACCACTCCCTATCATCCTCATGCCAATGGGCAAACAGAAATGACCAAAGGTATTTTGTGCAAAGTCTTGACTAAGACAATTTCAGGGGCCGATACTGATTGGAAGACCAAACTCTTTGCAGCTTTGTGGGCTTATTGTACCGCCTATAAAGTAACTACCCACTCTACTCCGTTCCAATTAGTTTACGGTCAAGAGGCAATTTTACCTATCGAATTGGAGGTTCCCAATTTACGTATTGCCTTAGACGAATGCCTCAGTGACACCGAGTCATTACACTCTCGGTTGATGAAATTAGAGGAATTGGATGAAATACGGGCTGTCGCTCTATTCCACATGGAAGCCACTCAAAAATGGAAGAAGAGTTACTATGATAGTAAACTGTGGTCGAAGTGTTTTATGCCCAATGATTTGGTATTGCTGTATGACAGCCGATTCAATCATTTTCCGGAAAAATTTTAAGTTCGCTAGCATGGGCCATATCTCATAATTGAAGGATTTTCCAATGGGTCTATTCAATTGGAAGATTTCACGGGCCATCATTTCAGTACCCGCATTAATGGGAATCATTTACGGTTATATAATACCTAAAACCTGAGATGGATTTTATTTCATTTGAGGGGAGGGGACTTCGAATGGACTCAGGAGGGACCTAATTACGGTATAAGGCGTAGATGCGGCTGTAAGGATATTTAGTTATCACTATTGTGTCAGATGCGATGGAAGTGAGAAATGGACAGTATGGGTACCATGTTGTCGTTCTCACCACTAGGTAATAGAATAGGAGTGAGGCTCCTATTAAGGGTTATTCTGTGGTGTTATATTCTGTTGTTGCTTATTTGTGTTTCATTTTAGTGTTTTGGGCATACTGGAGAGTCGCATTAACGGTTAGGACCTGTAAGCGTTTGAGTCATGGCGATTGAAAGTACCAAGAGAGCTGTAGACAGAGATGAAAGTGGCCGAAATGTGAGCACTAAATGCACAGCAAAACCACCGGCTGTGATAATTGTTACCAATATGGAGCCGATGAAGTTAGAAATCTATTGGACGTAGAGAAAAATAAGGGATTTTTGGACTGCGAAGCTGTTCCAGTTTTTGCACCATTCAGAGCGTTTACCATCAATCAATGTGTCATTAGTGGAGGAATACATTGAGAATTACAACCCCGAGGATGGATCGAATGTCGTTCAAGGGCGAATTATTGGAATTGATGAAACAATCCTGGAAAAGGTGTTGTTTCTTTCCATTGGAGAGATGGCAGTAGGGACTGATGAGTCAAGCGATTTCAGCCCAGGTAGATATTTCAAGGGAGGAATGTCATCCTTTGAAAGGAGCCAAGGATGGCAGACTCAGGAGGCGATTACACCAAAATATGTGGAATGGTTGCGATTCGTGCTGAGGCGGTTAGGATTGTACCGACATCCCACATATGTGTCAAAATGATTATTGTATGTAGCAGTAGGGGCGTTTGAAGGGATGGTGTTCAATTGGGCGGCTTACGTAGCTACTCGTATTCATGCAGAGATAGGAGCCAAGTTCAAATTGGGGAAGTTCACATCCTTGCTTTGTTCAAATTATGTGTATGTTGTCATCGCACACACATTGCGTCAACCACCGTCAAAAGAGGAAAATCCTATACCAGTGTCAGCACCTTTGCAGAGAGAATAAAATTTGTTGGCACAGAATCACAATGCAGCGGATGTAATACACAAAATCGAAGAATCAAGTCGTATAGTGGTTCAAGGGGTAGTTCTGGTTATCGAAGCGGGACGGGTTCTAAGTGGTGTTGCGGTGGAAGAGGAGAATGAAGTCCCATTATTGATAGATATCAATCAGTTAGTGTTTCCAAAAGGTCGATTACCTGAAGGAATATCTCTTAAAAATACCATATTGAAGCACATTTTGTAAATATATTGTATGGTACGAGCATTAGATGTAGAAGACAGAAATAAATGGGATTGGGAGGACAGTAAAAAAAAGATATCGGATCAAAATTGAAAAAATTAGGGAGCAAGAACTGAGGATTCAAGAAATTGAAGAAGCCAAGTTGGTCTTGGAGCGGAAATTGGTTCTCCAATATGAGGCTTGGACAAAGAAAAAAGAACAAATTTTACGGATTGTGGAAGGACAATGGGACAAATTGATTCAGAATAGGAAGTCATAGGATTTGGAACAGGAGAAGTTCAAATGCTAGTTGCATGCGGAAGTGGACAAGACAGAGTTATTGGAGACAGAGAAAGCGTTATTGTGTGACCAATTGAGATGTGAAACGGGGAAAATGAGGTCTCAAATTGAAGTTTTACAAAATGAGGTATCAAAACTGACAGAAGAGTTAACTGTGAGGAGCCAATCTCAAGTGTCGATTGAAGATGTCCCAGAAGGGATGAGTCCGCAGCAACATCAGTTGGAACTTCGCGATGCCTAGATCTTGAAACTGGAAGCTCATGTCCGTGAATTGGGAGAATACAATGAAGATCTTTCAGCCCACTTGAGAAAAGAGTCACTTGAAATATTGGAAGAGGATGAAGACGTACCACTAGAGCCAGAATCGGTGGAACCAATAACGGATAATGTAGTAATTGATCAATTGGGTGTATCAGATAAATAGAAATTTTGAAGAAGTTTTTTTTAGTTATGTATCGGTTCTATGTTTGCGAAGACACTGCACAGATGGGAGTGGGACTATGTAGAATAAGTAGTTATTTGCTGAATTGTAGATACTTAGTTTATAGTGTAAACAGGGATAGATGACTGTTGAAAAGGTAGTTCAGTAGGTAAAATAGATGAATAGTTAGGAAAAGTAGTTTTTATTAGAGATGTAGCAGTTGGTATCTCGTGGTAGCATAAGGAGGATGGGAGAGAGGATAGTGATAGTGTGAGCCGGGGTAAGCTTGGTGCTACCTCTTTTCTTTTGTTTGTTATTTTCTTTGAATAAGAAGATTAAGAGTTTCTGATATTGTGAAAGTGAATTATGGAATGGAAGTATGATTGTTATTAAATGGGAAGAAGAAAGATTGAATGTTGAAATCTGATTGTAGTTCAGCAGAGAGAATGAGTCTGTGTTTGTGTGAAACACTGTAATGTGAAGGTAGTTAATGGTGAAGAACTCTAGAGTTTGGATTATAGTATGATTATGTCCTGTCATTTAGGATAGTGTGGAATTACACGTTGTTGTTATCAGTGATGGTGGACTATTATTAGGAAGTGGAAAACATTGTAGTATTTCCCGGGTGTTTTAAGTAGTGCGCAATATAGTTAATTGTGTGACCCTAATATGTAAGCTCATGCGGTATTCTTTCCCTGTGTTCGAATTCCCCTATACAGGTTTACTCTGATTAGATTAGTTAGAGTAAGTAAAACGACAATCACATGGAGCACCCATCTTATTTATGAAGAAGAAAGATGGCTCGTTGCAGATGTGCGTGGACTATCGAGGCCTCAACAAGATAACAAAAAAGAATTATTATCCGTTACCCTTGATTTCTGATTTCTTAGAACAACTTGGACGTACAAGGATCTTTACAAAAATTGATCTAAGGGGAGCTTACAACCTCGTACGAATCAAGAAAAGAGATGAGTGGAAGACAGCGTTCCGTACAAGGTATGGCCACTTTGAGTATAATGTCATGCCCTTTGGTCTTACCAATGCTCCAGCGGTCTTTCAACATATGATGAATGACATTTTCCGAGAGCACCTTGATGATTTTGTTGTCATCTATTTGGATGATATTTTGATATTCTCTAAAAATAAAAAAGAGCATGAAAAGCATGTTCGTTTGGTCTTGGAGAAACTACGCGAGCGAGGACTATATGCAAAGTTGGAGAAGTGTTTATTTCACCAAATAGAGATGGAGTTTCTGGGGTTCATTGCAACTACAAAAGCCTTGAAGATGGACCCCAAGAAGGTGGAAGCAATCGTGTCCTGGGAGGTTCCGAAGACGATTAGAGACGTACAATGCTTTCTTGGTTTTGCCAACTTCTATCGAATCTTCATCAAGAATTACTCCCAAGTTGCTGCTCCTCTCACTCGGTTGACATACAAGGATAAGCTGGAATGGGGACCTCTAGCGAAGAAGGCGTTTCAAGACATGAAGACCGCATTTACTATGGCTCCCATCTTGGTACATCCAGACTTTATAAAGGGCTTTTATTTAGAAACTAATGCTTCAGATTTTGCTTTGGAAGTTGTACTTTCACAAATGGGAGAAGACAAGAAGCTCCATCCGGTTGCATTCTATTCTCGAAAGTTCTTTGCTGCTGAAATCAATTATAAGATCCACGATAAGAAACTTCTTCCTATATTGGATTCTTTTCAAAAATGGCATCACTTTCTTAAAGGAGCTGTACATCCAGTGACTGTATACACAGATCACAAGAATTTGGAGTATTTCATGTCGGCTCGAGTTCGAAATTGACGTCAAGCTCGGTGGAATATGTTGCTATCTAGGTTCGATTTTGTTATCACTTATCGACCTGGAAAGCAGCAAGGACTATTTGATGCCTTATCGAGGAGATCGTATCTTCTACCAAAGGTTGGAGAAGCAGCGTTTGATCAACAATATATGACATTGTTGAAGCCAAAGCAATTTCAGCTTTGCGTTACTATTGTGCCAATTGATGCTGACTTCCTGAATCAAGTACGTGTTGTGACTATTGAAGATTCAGTAGCCATTGATATTAAGCAGCATGCCAATGACGACAAGTTCAAGGTGGAGGGAGATCTTTTATACTTTGAGGAGTGGTTATATATCCCAAAAGGACCAGCACGACTTCGAGTTCTTCAATCTCGCCACGATTTTCCAACTGCGGGACATTTTGGATTCAAGAAGACCTTGGAGCTTATTTCTCGAGATTTTTAGTGGCTCCAAATGTGGAAGGATGTGAAAGATTTTGTCCTCTCCTGTGTCATTTGTTCAAGATCCAAGAATCCTCGACATCGCCCTTATGGACTCCTACAGCCATTGTCGATTCCATGTCAACCATGGTCTTCAATTTCTATGGACTTCATCAAGGACCTGCCATCATCGAACTCATTTGACAGCATCTTTGTCGTGGTAGATCGGCTTATAAAGATGGCACACTTTGTCCCTTGCAAGAAGACATCATCCAGTGAAGTCACAGCAAGGCTCTTTTTCGATAATGTGTATCGATATCATGGACTACCAGATGATATCATATCAGATCGAGGAACCCAGTTCGTATCAAAGTTTTGGAGATCTCTCTTTGAGATACTGAAGGTGGATATCAAACTTTCTTCGGCTTTTCATCCTCAAACTGATGGCCAAACAAAACGGGTGAACTAAGTCTTGGAACAATACTTACAATGCAGCATCAACTATCAACAAGACGATTGGACCACATATCTATCGCTAACCGAGTTTGCATATAACAACACCCTCTATGTGTCGACTCAATACACACCATTCTTTTCCAACTATGGATATCATCTGAAGCTTGATTTATTGAGTCCGTCAACAAATAACAATCCAGCAGCTAAAGGATTTACGAAACAACTATCAGAGCTTCAAAATACGTTGAAGCTTCAATTACAATCGGCTCAAGAATCCTACAAGGCGTCTGCAGATAGATTTCGAAATCAAGCACCTACTTTCAAAATTGGAGATAAAGCATGGCTTCTTCGACGGAATATCAAGATCAAGCGACCATGTGATAAGTTGAACTATCAAAGATTGGAACTATTTATCACCCAGAAGCAAATCAATCCAATGGCGTACCATCTGGAATTATCGGCTTCTATGAAGGTACATCCAGTCTTTCATGTTTCTCTGTTAGAGCCTTATCGAGAGTCGTCTTTTTCTGGAAGAGTGCAATGTCCACTACTTAGTATTGAGATTGAGAACCACGAGGAATACGAGGTTGAAAAGGTGCTAGATTCACAACAAAGGTGGAGCAAGTTGGAGTATCTTGTTCATTGGTGCGGCTATGACATTAATGAGCGAACGTGGGAGCTAGCTAAAAATCTCGCCAATGCGCCGCAAAAGGTACATGAGTTTCATCAACAACATCCTCATAAACCTAAGCCGGTTCGATGATAGCTTCTTTCTGAAGCTTGCTCAGCCAAGAATATAAGAAAGGAGGAGAGCACTACCAAAATTTGTAGTTGATGTAGTTATTTTCTCCAAAATAAAATAGAATTTTTTTCAGTAGCCATAGTTTGATCTTCTGATATGGATAGCCAAGAGATAGATACTATGCCAGCCAGATTATCTCAACCGACTAGCTCACAAAGATGACTCCAAGATGAAGAACTGCCTACACCACGACGACGACGAAAGATACCGAGTAATCGATCACTGGTGATTATATTTGAGCCCGAGCCTGCTTACGAAGGTTAGCCAAAAGGCGTGTTTGTAGGACAATTTCACAATGAGGACACGGAAGTTCATGCTTGGTCAGAAGTTGAAGGAGTGGGCCACTATCGTTGGCTTCAAGGGTCGATGAACCACTTACCTCGTGAACAAGAGTTGGAGTTCATAGCAGTCGTCATACGACAGATCTTCATTTTCTTGTGTTGGTACTGATTAACAACAATATTGCTTCTTAGAGACCTTGAAGCTAAAGGAAGGGGTGATGTTAGGGACATAGTCCTTAGAACCTTCTAGAGACAAGTTTCTAGAACATTCTAGAAGCAAGTCTCTGGAACCTTCTAGAAGCTTCTTAGTTGGTAGAAGATGTTAGGAACATAATCCTTAGAACCTTCTAAAGATAAGTTTTTAGAATCTTCTAGAAGCAAGTCTCTGGAACCTTCTAGAAGCTTCCTAGTTGGTAGAAGTTGCTTGAGAAGCTTCCTAAATAGGAGTATATATTGGAACCGAGGTTGAAAAGTTCTTCAGTCTCGACAACACATCTCTTGGAGCTCTAGCTCACCTCTCTGGTGTTGTTCTTGTATTCATCTGATTAATCTAGTTCTTGCCAGTTCTTCCTGAACTTCTTATTAGATCTCGAGTCTGTATTTCTGTGTCCATGACAAATGGTGATTTTATTATCTAAGAGGTAATATTTAAATGTTTGTATAATATATATGAAGCTAAGATATTTTTTCTTAATTATAAAGTAATTTTATGTTAGAGAATTGACTTATTACAAGACATAGTAGATTTGGCAATGTTTTTCATGGATATAAAGTTGAAAAAGTATGACAATGACAATATTTTTATAGGAGTCTATGTTAATATAAAATATCCTCTCCTATTTAGAAAGAAAGAAAGAATGTAGTGATTAAAATGCATATAATTGATATAAATATAAAAGAATACATTATCTTTTTTTGATATAATTAAGTGGAGTACATGCCACTCTAAAAAAATATATATTTAAGTTTAAAGATATGCCTACTTTTTTACATGCAAAGAAGATTTTTCAAAGAGTGCTAATATGGTCCTTAAAAGAGTTGTGCATACAAATATTGTTTGGATAGGCCTTCATAATTTTGCAAAAAATACCAAAGACAAACATCATGTATTATGGAAAGATTATTAAGGCATTTTAGAAGCTAAAGTCTATCACTTCAAATGCAAAAATATCAAGTTTGATAATAAAAGTTTTTTTATCTTTGTTCTTTGAAATAGTAGAAATCTGATTATACTTAAAATATCTATTGAGAAAGAAGAGATGATCTTTGTTTGTTATATGGTTAAGGATTGTATCCATGAATCACATGGAATAAGAATTTAAAGCATGCATTGATTAAAACACATGTAGTTGATGTAAATACAAATGGATGTATTATTTTTTTTCAATAAAATTAAGATTAAAGAAGCCTATTAGAAGCCTTCAAAGAACTAAATGAATCTACATTTGAGCAATTTCTAAATTTTTCTTTAAACTAATTTAGCATACTTGAGATTTATATAATATATCCAAGTATAAAAAAGAATATAATTTTCATTCAATTTCATAGAATATTGACAATACTTAGAACTAATTCTAAGTAGCTTTGTATAATTGAATACAAAGTTGTCTTAGAATTCACAAAAAAGTTGGAAGTATAATTTCTTATCTTTGAATGTGATAGGAACAAAAAAAAAGAAAAATCAAGGCTTATTGGAGTCTATAGATATATTTATTGGCTTGAATGTATTAATGATGGAGAAGTAGAGTAATATGGTCTTAATTAAGCTAGCAAGTGCTAGATGATGTAGTAAAAAATTTAATAATTTATTGTTGTTAAATTACAATGAATTGATGGTGTATTCAATAAAGAGAAAATTCCAAGCTATAATCTTAGTCAAAGTAGTGAAGATCATGTAAGCATAAAAAGAGGTAAGGAACAACATCAATGGTGATATATGGAAATTGGTGAATCTAAGTTGGTTGAGCAGATAAGTTGTTGTTGCTTCATTGTCGAAAGAAGATTATGATGGCAAGATAACAAAGGAACTAATGTTCATATGTTTTATTATTATTTTTGATGGTGTTTGATTCTTATTTTTATTTTGATGTATGATAAAGAAATAATTTGGAATGATGACACAAAGTTTGTCATTAGCATTATTGTATTGAGGTAAAATTTCTATAAGAAGGTGCTCCAACAAACTAAATGAATCAAAGTGAGTTAGCTTATTATTTATAATTAATTTATATATAAACATGGCAATTTGATAGTTGTTATTAAAATTAAAAAAAAATATTTTGTACTATTTAGTTATAATATTTGTTGTCATTAGCCATGAGATGTCAAAAAAGACAAAGAATTAATATAAGAGAGAAATAAAATCCATCATAATATAGTCAATTTCAAATTAGTGGTAGCCATTGGTAGTAAGAATCTTATATAAAATACTTAGAAGGATTGCCTTCTAATTGTTTATTATACTCAGTCTAATTATAATAGGTTGAAGGTTTTGAATGCCTAATATAGTCATGGTATGTTTAGATATTATATTAATTAAAGATACAAAGTTTACTTGATAATGCTTATTTAATATATTATTAATAGTTACAAAGATGATAGAGTTATTACAATGTTATATATAAAAGATCAGCTTTGGCTTGGCAATGATGTAGCTTGTTATAAAATTCAGGTTGGAATAATTTTGTTACATGGTTTTTATAGATTTGACTTACAAAATCTATATAATTGTGTAAGTACAAATAATAAAGTTAGAAGTAGTTGCTTGAGTCAGATAATAGGTTGAATCAGCCAAATATCATTAATAATATTATTTGCTAAGAAGATATTAATTGTAGGTTATCTAGTGAAAGTATTGATGTCAACTGACAAAGGCAATGAAGTAAAATTTTGAATAGTTAAATATCTTGTGAGATCCAAAACAAAAAATAATGTAATGACTTACTTGAGCATTGAAAATTATAATGATTTTTTGGCAGATGTAATACAAAATATTTGGTGGTACAAAAGATCAGCTTTAAAAATATAGTGGCACATCTTAGAAGTGTCAATTAAATCTCAACAAAGCATATTCTTAGAAAAATTAGACATAGGCAATTGACTTAATGTTGCAAATGTATTATTGGTATTTGTAGCAAATGTCATGACTGTGACTATAATGTCTGCATCATGTATATTATTTGATAAATTTTAGATTGATATATTAGAAATTTGGTCTTTGAGGCTTTTAAAAATTATGCAAAATATGCTTAGTTGTAATATGGCCTTGAATAATATTAAAACTAATTGATTCACAATAAAAATATATTCAATTTTTATCAACATGTTTTCTATTTATTAGATTATTTATTGCAACCTCTCTTCTAAAGAATTAGAATCTTTGTCCATAATTTTAAATGATATAAGTGGAAATAGAGGTGAAGAATAAGATACAGAGGGATTTGATGTGAATATAGAATAGAATAGTATGTCATATGAAGGATCAAGATATATTATATTTAAAAGTAAAAAATAATATAGAGTAGAAAGTTAAATAGTCTTGAGGCATTTTTCCATAGCTTTCTTTTATATTATCAATTCTTTTAAAGCTTAGTCTACATTTTTTATCTTAAAGAGTATAAGCTATTTTGTAGCTTCAATAGACAAGGTTCATTGAAATTAGTGGAAAGTTTTAATATTAGATGCATGTGAATTGAGACATATAAAATATACTTCAAATTAGAAAATAAATGCTAAGAATAACTCTGTGTCTTTTTTTTTCTAATTATTTAATGATGTATTTTTATTTTTCAAGTATTGTAAAGTGTGTCTTTGTTATCAATATTAATTGTGCTTAGTTGTTTTGAACCACAAAATCTAATTGATAGAATCAATTATAAGCATGTATGTTTATAATAGGCATATTAAAAAAATTAAATCTTAATTACTTAGATTATTTTTTTAAATATGCCTAAATTAAAACCATTTGCATAATAGTAGTTATTGACTACCTTAATAAATTTTTTAAAATACCTAAAATAAGATTAAAAAAAGAATGGTAGTTATAAGCTTCTAAAGCCACTTTTTCAATCACACCCATATTGAAGCTAAAACGGGTAGATAGTGATCGTACCTAAACCACTATTTTAATTTTTAAAAAAAGAAAGAAAGTAGTAGATAGTTAATTTCTTTGTTGTTGTTTAGACCTCTAATTTTGATATTCAAAAATAATCATAACTCAAGCTATATCAAGGCCAATGATATAAATTATGGTTTAAAAATTGTATCCTATTCTATCACCTTTTTGGTCATCAACAAGATATAGTATTACTTTTATATTATATTTAATTATAAAGAAAATATTGAAATAAAGAAAAAATTTACAATCAATGTACAAGGTTAGAGTATTCCATTTTAATATAATAATATTAACTTGCATATGAAGAAGCAATACACTTTGAAATTTCAAGAGTATACATAGTTCCAACCAAAATGAAAGTATAATGCCTTCTTTAATGATATTGTTGTTTCGTTTTTAAAATATAATATAAGTTTACTTTCTCTCTAAATCTTTGGACCAACATGAGATTGTGTTTGATATTATTAAAGCTAGCATCAAAGTCATTGTTGATAGCATATTGTATTTAGTAAAGAACAAAGCTAGTGACAATAGTGATCTTGAACATAATAAGGATCAAGTTGCATTTGGTAGGTAGATCAAATATAATATTATAATTATTAATCATTGTAAAATTATTATTAAAAAAATAAATAAAAAAAAAAAAAAAAACATGTCACTTTTTAAGTGGCTAGAGTTAATACACAATGAAAACAAGGCATCTTATTCATATATTTTCACAATTCCAAAGACCAAGTCACACCTATTTAATCTTACTATTTGATATGTTCTTTATACAGCATCATTGTACATGACAGCATACATTATTAAAAAGATGTATAAAATCTTCTCTACTTCTTTAATGTATTTTTCTACTTGTAATAATATAAATAATTTTATTGAAGTGATTTGTATCATCAAATTTTAAAAAATATCCAAATTGCTACAAAATATATAGGCATTTTTGTTGGCACTTGATTCTATAGCCCACCAAAGTACATTGTATCTTGACGTTGTCAAGAAAGTGAAGCTTCTGAAGAGAACATAGGGTCCTTGATTATAAGTTAGTTGTAAGAAGTATAATGTTATTCAAATAAATTCAAATATAAAAGAATAGCCAAAGGCTAAATACAAAATTTAGACTAATTTCTTTCTTCTGCCAAGATGTATCCAATCCCTAATTCAAATCTTAAATCCAAACCTCATCTTATTAAAATACCTTTAACTCACTTATTATTAATCCAATCTAGGCAAATTTTAGATTTTTGAGCTTAACTCAAGCTACAACTTCTTCAAATTCTTAAAGTCTATAAATAAAATCTTGAGAAAATGAAAGCCAAACCAAAGAAGAAAAAAATTTGTTACTTGCTGCAATTGTTGCCTCAAAATTGTTGTCTACAAATTAGTTTAGATCTCCCTCATCACAACTCTTCTTCTTGCATGTTAAGGCTTGTTGAAAAGCTAATAATGAGCTCTAGTTTCTTTCAAATATTCAAAATAAAAAGAAGAAAATCCAATAAATGGTATAGAAAGTTTCAAGTTAGTCTTGAATTCCACCACCTGAAAACTCAAGCAAATCCCCTCTAAAAAATTCATATGAATCTCTCTCATCACAATTCTTTGTCTTGCATGAAATAGCTTGTTGAAAAGCTAACAATAAGATCCAACTTTTCTCAAAATTTTAAAAAAAAAAAGATGAAAATTCAGAAAATGTAATAGGAAACCTTGAATTATTTTTGAATCTCACCATCCAAAAAACGCTAGCAATTCCCTTCTCACAAATCTGCTTGGATCTTCCTCTTAATAGCTCTATTTTTTGCTTGAAATAGCTTATTAAAAAGCTAAAATAAGATCCAATTTTTTTCAAAATTTTAGAATAAAAAGAAGAAAATATAAGAAATGGCATAGAAATCTCTAACCAGTCTTGAATATTACAACTTAAAAATACAAGTGACCTCCTTTTTTATAAATTTGTATGGTTCACTCTCATTATAGCTCTTTTTCTTGCATGCTATAGCTTGTTGAAAAGCTAACAATACGATTTAACTTTCTTCAAAGTTTTAAAAATAGTAATAGAAAATACAAGAAATGGCATAGAAATTCCTAACCAATTTTGAATCTCACTACTCAAAAACTCTACTGACTCTTCTTTTCACAAATCTACATGGTTTTCCGTCTTCATAGCTCTATTTCTTATATGCTATAGCTTTTTCGAAAGCTAACAATACAATCTAATTTCTTTTAAAATTTTAAAGTAAAAAGATGAAAATTTTGTAAGTAATCTTCAAAACTCCAAATTAGGCTTGAATTTCAATCCTTTCCAAAATTTCCATCGATCCCTCTTTTTTCTCCTTTCAATACTAGCCTCCTTGCCCTCCATTCTTTCAAAAAAAAATTAAAATCCTTAATATCAAAAATTCCTATCTCTAACCTTCTTCTAATATCCATCTTGAATCACTACAAAGCCAGATATTTATCTTAAAAGATAATACCTTCAAGCTTGAATAATCCATTCAAGATAATAATTTTATATTTTAAAATCTATTTAAATTTATAAATATATTAGTATTATATTCCTCCTATCCCTCTCTTTCTATAAGTAAAATTAACAATCCTCTAAATATCTTTGATGCACTTAAATAAAGTACATCACAACAATGTATATTTTCAAGTATATGTGGAGCAAAAACGTATCATTATCAACTTCCAAAGATGTATGTTGCCAATTTTTAAGCAATACACAAGTAAAGTGATATTCAATATACTTAAATTTTTTGACATACTATATTTTAATTGAAAGATGTGTCCTCTTGACATATTGACCAATAGAATTCAAAATATGACTAGTCATGTTGCTGATATCATGACTCAACTTCAAAGACCTCTTCATGATGATTGCAAATTGATTTGTATATAGTACAGAGTGTATTAGTTTAATTTAGTTATAGAATACATTATAAATGTGGTAGTAAAGGAGCAATTCTTCTTTATGATGATAGACTTTATTTTTCACCTCATATAGTAATAAAACTTTTTTGTAAAAATAGATATAACTTATTCTCATATTATTGATCATTGGCTTTCTATAAATAAAGTTATCATGTAGTTCAAAAAATACTAGCCTAAATTCTTTGCTTATATTTAGTTAAAAAAGCCTATGAATATTTTACATTGGCTTTGGTGGATTAATTTGATTGTAATAGACATCTTCATGAAACATAGCACTAAGACATTTTGCAAGATTCAAGGCCTAAAAATACTAATCTTGTAACATGAGATAGAGTTGGAAGCTTTTATTAGCATTTTTATTAAAGATCTTGGAAAAATTGGCCTATTTGATGATATAATAATTTTGAGCTTGGATATAATGACATATGTCATAAGCAGTTGCTATGCGGTTTTCATTCTAAAGGAGCACAAATTTATTGTCGTCCTTGTATCTTAAATTGAAGATATTTTTAAAGATGTTAAAGAACTTAAGCAGAACCATCTACTACAAGATATTGGCCTTGTCTTCATTGTAGCATGTGATGGTATTGAAGACATATTTGTACAACATGATACAATCAACAATTCACATACAAATCCACATTTGCTATTACTTTTTTTATTGCATGAGCTCATTTTAATTTCCATAGCGGACTTCATTTACAAGGCTTACAAATAGAGCTTTTGATTGCAACATCGTTATTCTACAATGCACATTGACCTCATTGCCAATAAGCATAAAGCTCTTCTTTATGCCTATCACAAAGAATATATTTTGCAGGCAAGCATCAATGCTTATAACAAGAAGACATTATTCAATAATGCTTGGACCTTATTCAATGCATGATTTTCAAACTTAATGAAGTTTTGTAGTCATATTACAACTCTCTTTCTTGGCACATATATTATAGAGTTGGACTTTTCTATCTTAAGGTAAACAAAAGATAAGTATCTTAAGAGTTTGATGAATTTTGGGCTTGAAGACATGCTGAAAATTAAGTAGTGTATCCAAATTAAGGCACTTGTAGATTCTAAGTGATTGTTTAAATTAATTTGTATGGCCTTAAATAAACCTCATCAATATTTCTCATTTATTGTTATTGAATCTTAAGTAAATTTTTCTACTACTTACATTAATTTTTGAAAGGTGCCTAAATTAAGTTATTTTAGATAATTTAATTGAATGTCTATTATAAAAAGACCTAATTATCAATAATTTTGATAAAGCATTATTTCACCTAAACCTATTTCAATCTATCTTACCTTGTTTTTTGAAAAGTTGATATTATGAATCTTGCATATTGCTTCAAATTGATTTAAAAATATTTGATTTTTTTTTTGAAATTGACTCCCAAAAATGTAATGAAATTAGATTGAATGTATTCCATGTATGTAGGAAGAACCAAGGAATGTGGTCACAATGATAAGTTGCAATTGAAACTTGTAGAACTTGCCAAGGAAGTGGTAATGGACTCATTGGAGGTGAAGATGAATATGCTATACTTATTGAAGTGGCTGATTTTGTTATCAAAGTCCAAATTTAGATACAAGAGTGTTAATACAGAGATGTCCTTCTTTGAGCTTGGAAATAAGGAGACCAACATAGGAATGTCTCTACTTGAAACAATCAGACCAACAAAGAAGTTTTCTTATTTGAGCTTTGAGGCAAGGATGTTAATACATGGACATTATTTACATGAGAGAAGATTTAGCCAAAATGAATTGTGTAAAAATAAGGCAAAGACATTTGAGAACAAACCTGTAATGGTATCAAAATATCCAGATTAATAAGAGTTAGGCATTGAATAACAAATTCACATAATCAAAAATATGATAAATTAATTTGGAATGGAATCTAGGAACATCCTTGCAAAGACTGGACTGTTTCATGAACTACTCAGCTTGTCTCAGTTTATATTACCATGTGGCTTATCAATAATTTGTTCTTATGACCTTTCTACATAATACATTGAATCAATTAATTTTTATAGACAGAGTTTTTTCAACTTATATAATCATACAGAACGAAGTATACAAGAATCTCTAAGATTCTAAAGTATTACTTTTTAATCCTTCTTGAATTAATTATAATCTTTAATTTAATCTTAGGATTTTTTTTTTTCAAAATCTTCTTTAATTACACAAGTAGGCTTTTAAATTGCTGCAATTTTGGCAACATCCATTTAAGACAGTCCAAAGAAATTATCATATTTTGACACTTCTTAGGTTGTTTTTCTTGATTTTTTTTTTTTTTTTGTCTTAACACTTCATTTCATGTGCTCATTGCAACACTTTTTAGAGTCAAATAACCTATAAGATGCAAGATTGATGATATTTTGAATAATTATTAAGTTTTTATAGTTATATATAAAATCAATGAGTCTTCTCTTGCCTTTGTCAATAAGTCAAGGTACCTCAAAGTACATTTCTTATATTTGTATCATACTCAAGTTTATTTTTATTTTGAACATGTGGAATTCTAATGGATAAGCATGTTAATTTTTAAACTAATAAAGAACTTAATGCACATAAGACAAAGCATGCCATGGGCTTTTTGACTAGCACCACAATTGCTCATGATCTAGCAAAGAATCAATGTTGATTTTTTTTATACCAAGTTATAGACTGTAATACTTTAGTTTAGCTTTTTGGCATCTTTCTTATACTTCAACGACATTACAGTAGCTATTTGCTTACTCTAAGGTCAAAGAGCAATTTTTAGAAGGCAATAGAATCTAAACTCATTGAGGTTGAGGAATCTAAGTTGATTTATTGCTTACAATTGCATGCAAGAAGAGATATCCAAATTACAATTAATGTAAAATTTTATGATTTTTTCAAAATTATATTTTCAAAAAGTGTTTTAAAAGTTGCAAAATTTTAATAGAAAATTATATAGGTCATTAGAATTATTTTTGACAAAACAACCAAATTATTAGTATTAATAATGTCTCACATTATAAATTTAATGAAACTAAATATCAAGATTTATATATTTTGAAACTTGATTTTAAATTATATAATCAATCTAAATATATATAGTATTTTAAAATTAAATTAAATTTAATTTTTTTTAATTTTTTTTTCTATAGATAATATATAATAAAAAATACTTCTATAATAGATCAAAATTAGAAAATTAGATATAAGTAAAAGATCTAAAATTACTAAAAATAAAAAATAAAATTAAATATATTATTATTTTTTAAAAAAGAAATAAAAGAATAATATAATAATAATAATAATAATAATAATAATAAATAAGACCTCTTAGAATAATAACATAGTTCAAATATAATAATTATTTGTGGAAGGATTTATACTTGCCATGATGCAAACACAATCTTCATTTCCATCATTGATCAGATATTGCTTGCAAATGTCTTACATGATCTTGTGGATTGCTATTAAAAATAATAATATTATTAATGTAACTTCTAGCAAATGATAAATCAACACTTCATCTATCATCTTTTTTGGTATATTTTTGAGGCCAAATAGAAGAAATTTCTAAAAATAGAATTAGTTCTTGTTATTATGATCAACTCTCTAAAATTTTGTCTTCATCCAAAAAATAATGGTAACTAGTGGTAATCAAATTATAAGTCTAAAGTGCTAAATATTTAAGAAAATTTTATTGCATTAAATAAATATTTTAGCATCAATATTACATATCAATTTGATTTTGTCTTATAATTAATTAGATAATAATCTTTATACATATGTTATTTTTTTTAATTATCAAAAATATCTTTTTTAAAAGGTATAACCATAGTATAAGCATACTTGCCAATGGAAAGGTTAATCAAGTATGTAGCAAATAAGTCTTAACAACATGTTTGAATGCCAACTTTTTTTAAGACTCTAAGTTTGTAAGGCCATTAAAAGATTAGATAATTATCTTCTAATTGAATGTGAAGAGATTTGCTTCAATAGCCTTAAAAATCCTTGACGCTAAAGTCAAACAATTGCAATATAAGTAAATAAAAATACATAATTTTTGTGCTTTGACACTTATAAGATGTGGCCTTTACTCCAATGGCTGATTATCAAACTTTTTAGTCTCTTTCTTCACCAATAGAATACTATTATATGCTTGCACAACCTTTCATTGTTAATTTGTAGATTGGAGAAGTCATATATTTCTAACATCCTCATTTAAAGCCAAATCAGGGGCTTCATCATTACAATCTCTATGTGGGGTAGAGATGTTTGTAGGATATGAAGTATTTTGTAAAAATACTTGTAAGAGCATCTTTAAGACATTTATTTTTTTATTGTTTTTTTGCCAATACAACAAAAACATGTTGAGCTTCGATGTTTGCAGAGGCTGAGCACTCGACTTCAGGAACGAACAAAAGCTAGGCAGAAACGGCACGAGACTCAAAAATTTGCATGGTACTCTGAAAAGGGCGGATGTAGACAACTCAGACATTACTTTACGGTGGAGATAATTGATGTGATGAAAATGCACACAAGATGCAGAGAAAGGACAACACCTGCATTCTACCGTAGGAGTTTTACCTGCAGAATCAACACTGCACTGTAGCACGGCGAAGATATACATTGATCAGCACCAACAATTCTCTATTTAGTTACAATCGATACATCGATAACTTCATCATTTTAGCCATTGATATTGATGTACTTTCAACTCCAACATCTGTGTATGCAATGATCCATGCGAGAATCACTTCATCTGCAAGAGCAACAAAACCTCAGTGACCCTACCTGAACTACTTAATCTTTGCTCCTAGTTCCATCCACCTTGACCTCTGCCAAATCTAGACCTTCACCTCACAGAATATGATCTTTTTCTATATTAAATGCTTCGAGTGGGATGTTCAGTTTCTTCCACTGAAACACTGAACGAAAAAACACAGTTAATATTAACTGCATTTTATTATTTTTCCCGCTATGTTCCTCTGCATTTTTCAATTTTTTTGGCAAAGATATTGTCATTGTGCTTGTTCTCACTGACTTTTCTTACCTTCTTGACACGACATCTTGTTCAACCAATATCTATCCAAATTCACCATGTCCACTCTCGCTATACCCAAGAAACCAGTCTCTACCAAGGCTAATCTGATAAAAGGTGACTTTCTCAACATCATCTCTTGGTTTAAAGATAAAGAGAACTTTGATAGCATATTTTGCGTCTCCAGGTCAACAAAGATTGGCGTTGCTCTATAAACTAAAACAACATGCTACCATGAGCTTATATGGGTGATTAGCCCTTTGAGCTAAAGAAGCCTCTATCTTGATTGTAAGGCCATGAAAGAGTGACTTCAAACTTATAAGACAAAGGTTGTGAAAGCATTAAAAGAATCTGTGCACACAAGCATGAATTCACAGAATGCCTTCTCACATGCTTTCACTGATGCACCTATTGAGAAGGCAAAAGCCTAGTAGAAGGCAAAAGAAATGAGGTTAGCAGTGGATGGAAAGATGTTATGTAAAAAAAGAAAAGTGGGTGGCAAAAAAAGAAAGTGGCAAGAAGAGGAACTTGTCAAAGAGAGAGATCTTTTGGACACAATACAAAGAAAAAACCAACAAAAAAACACTATATAGTTCTTTTAGGTTTGCGGAAGGAAAAGTTTGCAATAGAAGCAAAATAATATCTTTGGCTTCTTTTATAATTTCTAAATAAAATATGTTAGAACAATAGCAATATTTCTTTGCTAAGAAGTGATGTCTAAAAATTTCACAATAAAATACAATAGTCCTTTGGAGATCCTAAAATTAAAAGTGTAAAGCCATAAATAAGAAAAGAATTTAATTTACAAACCTTTGTTTTTATAAAATATCCTATTCAAAAAATTAATGATATGACTAACCTTTGGGACATAGAATACCTTCTTGAAGTTCATATAAAGATAATCATAATTCCTATTTTTTGTCCTATTATTCACAATTCAATTTGTTGAAGCACTAGCCATATATTTAGTAAGTATATCCCTTTGTTGCAAATCTATTACTTACTCACCATCTAGCATACACATATCTTTTTGAATTTAGAATCAAAATGAACAAAAATATTAATGAATATCACAAAAAATGTAAAAACAAAGTCAAAAAATTTTCAACATGAAACAAAGAACTCTTCAATTTAAAACAAAGGGAGCAAGTGAATATCTGATCTTCTATGTGATTGATAAAAGGGCTTATAACAATTAAAGTTTTCTTGATAATTGGAGGTGGTAGTTGATAATAGATGTACATCTGCTAAATCATTTGATTTACATAATCCTACACAATCTAAAACAAATACATTGTAAACAAAAATATCACAATATATATATATATATATATATATATATATTATTTTGCAATAAGCTAGGCAATAAAGAACAAAGAATTCAAACATGTTTCTTATACAAAAAAGACTGTAAGAATAATAGTCAAATTTTAGTATAGAACTACTTAAAACAATAAATTTGTAAAATCAAAACATTAATATCCTACCACTCAACTTGATTTTTACACTCCTAATTTTTAAAACCTAAACCATCAAAAAAATCATAATTGACATTAGATATGTATAAAGAAACATGTATTTCTTAGAGCTGAACTATTGCTTGAGCACACCTTCTAGCAAGTTCTTTAGCTTTGTAATCTTATTTTCCATAAAATTCCATCTTTGCTCTATCATTCACTGCTTGTTAGTCATTATGACCACACTCACCTTTCTTCTATATCTAAACTCTTCCTTCCACCAACAAAAACATTACTCCTCTCTTTGAATCAGTCACCAAATCTTTACCTTTTAATTCCTTATACACAACCCTTTCTATTGTTTGCCACAAAATGACTAAAAATTCACATCTATAATTATCTCGTTACCATGAATTGCCTCACAAATACCTCATCAATCGTAATCTACCCTTCTACCTTCGACTATCTTTTGGTTCTTATCTCAATTATCTACAACTATATAAAAATCCATCTCTAATCAAACCTTTGCCCACATTTGGTTTGCCATTAGATTACTTCAACCATACTTCTACAATCAAAGTGTGAGGTTGTAATCCTCCATAATAACTGAAGAAAAAATAAAATAAAATAAAATAAAATAAATAATGATGTGCCTTGCAAATACATGATGTGGCAAGATGGAAAAGATAAATCCTAGTTGGCTTCATCAATTGATCATGTATAAAAGAGAAATGAAGTACAAATGCACAAAGAGCTTGTTCATCTACTACAATATTACTTTGCAAATAAAATCTTAGCAAAGACAAAGCGGAGATGGATATTTTAGATCTGATTGTTTATAATGTCAACTTTTGCCTACAATTAGAGGTCTTGAGTTTTTTTTTTTGTTTTATTTTTGTAGTGTAAGAATTAGATGTAATGTAAGACAACAAAATAAAAAATAAAATAAACCAAAGAACATGCATTTAAATATCATACTTGTGTTTGAATTAATTATGTAAGAAAAGAAAGTCTTTTGCAAAACTTATGGACAATATTTTTGGCTGAAATTGCTCTCTAAAAGAATTATAATAAAAAGGAGGTTGTTCTTCTTAGGCTTCTTTTTCTATATCAAGAGTTTCTTATAGCATTGTAGTCAAAAATCTCCTAAATTTGCTAACATGTTGTATAGTATTACACAAGTCATGATCCATTCTTCAATCTTCTACTTGTCTTTAGTATCCTTCAACAGTCTCTTCACCTTTCCAAGATAATGCCACCTATTTTTTATAATTTCAATTCTATTTTTATTCTTGATTCTTATCATTACCATACAATAGTTAAATTCTATACTCTCTTGCAAAAAAGTAGTTGATAATTAATAGGACAAAACAACTGTATTGGATTGATTATAAGTTGAGTTAGCTAATAAGTATTATTCTTTATTGAAATAATTTTCAAGATACTTATGCATAGAAGTATATATATATATATATATATATATATATATATAGTGGAGTCATATACTAAATTAGACTAATAAAAGTGAAAAGCAATGACTTATTGATGGAAGTCATATATCACTTGGAGGAATATTGAATACATATGTTTCTTCTACCAATACAAGTATAGATGTATAATTGTTTCATCTACAAAACCAATATAGTCAAAGAAGCCTTTTATCTCTAGTATTACAAATATCTCTTTCTTTTGTTCAATGATTAGCCAATAGATCTATTGCTTTATGATGTCATAAAGAGCCTTAATAACTTACTCTATATATAAAATAATAGTCCATTTTTTATGCCAAAAGTTCTTTGGGCATTATGAATGATTGTTGTATTGTCCTAATTGCCAAGATACATGAGATAGACGATGGTCTAATATGCCATGGTTGCTTAAAGACAACTACTAGATTACTAAAGCATGGAAACATTTGTAGCTAGTTCAAAGTTGTTGCTTGAACCTAGTGGCTAACTAGAGCAAAAGATAATTTAGAAAGAAATCTTGACGCTTTGAAATTAGACTCTTGTCTCTTATGTAAAAAGACAATGATGCCAAAATATACAAATTGCTAAGTTTTTTGAAGTTGTTATCTCCATCTTCTAGAAAGACAATAATAGACTTGTTTGGAGTTTAGAAAAAAGAGTGTCATCCAAAGACCTATAGCATAGTGCTAATAAGAATGAAGAAAAAAGATGAACTGCAAGATTTTCTTCTATCTTTGTAGCCTTGGAGTCTTTTTATTTTGCTAAACTTTTATTTTATTCAAAGGTCTTTGATTAACAAATCAAAATCCTCTCATAAGCCTTAAATGATATTAAACTTAACTAGGAGGTGTTTATCCATATTTGATGTAATTGGATCACAAGTATATGAACTACCTCTTAAAAATATCCAAATCATTTCCTAGACAAAACATCCAATGCATAATCAATTCTTTGGACAAAATACTAGCCGTATAATTGATTTGCAGCCTTACAGACTTGCAAAGAAATTTTACAAATATAGTTTGATATAAGAGGTGGATATTCATATAAGTGCTTATTTTCTTTGAAATCAATATGAAATTGGTATATATTTATAATTAGTTTTATATATCATCATTTTATAATATATTATATTATTTAAAAATAAAAATAAGAATAATGATTTACAAGAATAAGAACTATAAAGAACTATTAAGTTTCTTCTTATACATACTAATAAAATACTAATAAAATTAAAATAAATAAATAACTTTAGTTTGAAAAAAAATAAAAACTTCATATTCATAATAAGAGATTCTTTTAGGATTTCCACATTATTGTTTATAAAAATATTTAATTAAAGAAAATATTTAAATGATCCATCCATTTCCTAAATTTTACCATTCTATTGTAACTATCATTAGAAAAATGGATCATCTTCAAAAAACCATTATTACAATCATGGCCCTTATCTCAACCTCTTTTGTTCCCAACCCTTTCTCTCTTTGTTCTTAGCTTTCTTCATTCCAATCCCCTTCCTTGTTCCTAGCTCTCATCCCAACCTCCATTGTTCTCCTTTCTTCCCCACAATAGGATGGGTTGATTTAGTAAATGGGTGGGTCATTTTAACATTTTCCTTAATTAATAATTTATATTAAAAAAACATTAAATATATTACATTACTAAGTATGTTCTTACATTTAAATTTTAAAATATTTTATATGAACTAACTTCCAAACTAGTAGACAACAACAATCTACAAATTAATTCAATGGCACTTTTGAGATTATACAAACCAAAATTCAAAAAATAAAAATGTGAGATTTTAGAAGAGTTAAGTAGTCATATTTCATTGTATTTCAAAATGAAATTGTAAAAAACATGATTTTTGGAATTATGGATTGCTCTTGAATTGTTAAGGATATGTCAGTTTGAAATTGTGTTTGTCTTGAAAAGTGTAAATGAACACTTCTGTTTTAATTTTGTAAAATCAAAAAAAAAAATCATATCTTTTGGATGTAAGCACAAACTGGTAAGGAGCTAATGCAAAATTTTCTTCTTTTACATGTTTGCATATATACACGTGTAATCAAGACCAAGCACAAAACAATTTCAATGAAAAATGAAACCAATTGCACTGAAACATGATGTTATGGAGCATGCTACATTCATCAATGCCATGGATAAATGTTCAATGCACATTGTGTGAACATTGTCGGAAGTAAAATTTGATTGCGTGGGCTAAAATAATTTAACTGGTTAACACATTTTTATTATCAACCTGGCATTACAAAAATATTTATCAGCAGCATGTCAGTCAATTTACAGTCACATAAAACGGAAAGATAGTTATGGTCAAAAAAAGATGAAAATATCGGACAAATGGTTTGAGTAAAGTCAGCGAAGGGAGAGATCGGCATGACTGACGAATTGTGCAGCGCACCATATGAAGAAGACTTATCTACCCACGGGAAATAAAGCCAAAACCACACATCCGTCACTCAGCTCCATTAAAAAATCTGCAGATTGTTTGATTGGCCCACAGGATGATGTGCACACACGTAAGAAAATTATTATAACAAGCGTGTTGCTAGTGTACACTGGCGATGTACCCATTCATTTACACTTAAACATGGTCATATCACACATCGTACACACTTTCGGCTAAAGTTTTACAGGAGCTAGTATAGAGAGAAGGAGAGCGCAGCACATCTCAGACAAGAAATTGTCCGCCGGTTTGCATATCTCGGCAGTACGTGCACCTACATACCCATCCGTCCTCTCTTTATAAGCTATCTTGTCAGCGGCTCTCAGCAATTGCAGGCAATTTTGAACAGCAGTTTATGTAATAGTACACTGGTTAGGTGTAGAACCAGCAGATCCCTGTGAAATTGGACTTCCATAGCAAACCGAGTGTTGCTCCACCTGCAATCTTAGGCTCCAGACCTCCTCTCGTTGAAGTCAACTGCACGTATTTGAAAGGTCCAACTGAAGTCCTGTTACATTGACCAGTAAAAAAAAAGGTTAACATCATAACAACCGAGTTATAGTGAATAGGGCATTCGAGAGAACCAAAAGAATGGAAGATTGAAGTTGACGATCAATCCGATAACCTGAATTTCGAGTAACAATCCAGATTGGAAACTTACACTGTCCCTGAGCTCGTAGTGATTTCATAGAGCTGCCAGGCAGCACCATTGTCGGACACCTTTTTACTTCCAGTAATCTTGCCAGTCAGTGTGAAGCCATTTGGATTGTCGACAATCCAGCGTAAGTTACTGCCGTATTGATCAGGCTTCCTAATGGTTCCGAATTTCCCTATAGCATTACCGCCAGCGACATTGTAAATGGTAGCAATGATACCCTGAGAATGCCATTTCATACCATCGAATCTGAACACCATCTTCCCTTTCACAAAGAACCCTTGAACAACCCGAGCAGGCGGCTTGAGCTCCGCAGGTACGGTGGGGGGCGGCTGCCTATCTTGAACGTAGAATTCAAAGTAGCCATCGAAGGGCACGTCAGCAACAATGTCATCTTCAGTGCACAAAGAGGTATCTGGAGCTTGTCCACCCTTGGTTTGAGTCATCATAATGTATGTAACCAAGGCAGCTGCACCAGCTCCCTGGTGGGACGTCACCTCGAACAGCACTTCGGGAACTGAGTCCTCAGAAGTATTCTGCGAGTAAATGGCCACTCCTGCAATTCAAAGACCACTTAGGAATTGCACACATGTACTTAAACACGAGATTCACGAAATAATTCCTGCAGTTTCATGTACTTTTCAAAAGTTACCAAGAAAAAATTCATCTGAAACACCCGTACCCTTTACGCTACTGATCTGATCTCCTGATTCAATCGCGTCGCCAGGGGAATTGAGGATTGTCCACTTCATGATAGATCGTTTGGTTGTGGGGTCCGCAGTAGACTCATAATTCCCAGCTCTTACAAGACCGCCGTTTTGAGGATTATTTGTGACCAAATATGCTGAGGATCCTGACTTACGCCAAATACCAGTGTCACAAGTATACATCTGTTTGCCTTGGTCGATGGAGGTGGTAAGTGACTTGCTGCATCGAGGAGAAACCACCAAAATGAGAATTAGTCTGAATGTAACAGTTGCATGCTATATGAGGGACAAAGTTGCGTCCATAGATGAGGGTTTGGGAATATACTAGAGATGACATGCAATTGTCTCCCAACACCATCAAGTCATCAGACGACTTCAGTACCATGACCCTCCGAACCAATAAATTTCTACAAAAGACGTGAACACTTCCACATCGACGGGCCAACAAGAATGCGCACCTAAAACCGGCAGGAGGCTCCAGATCCCACGCTGCTGAATACTGGCACAGGAATGCAACCGCCAGCCATAGTGCCTGGAAGCCTCGATAACGCAACATTTATGCAAGTTGATACCTCGAAGAACAGGAACCTGTCAAACAAATTCAGGAGATAACCACATATCTCAACATCCCCACTTAAGCGCTTCAATGTCATAAAGCGAACAACAAAAAAGTAATTGTATCATGGAAAACACGAGACGAAAGCAACACACTAACAGGATTTCCCAAGCAAAGAGAAAGCATACAAGTCCAGAGACATTTCTTCGACCATTGCATGAATGGCGAGGTATATGTACCATGCCATCGTTCTATGTAGTCCAACAACTCAAAGCACCCTAACCATCAGAGTTTCATGGACGATAAATAATAAAGATTGTGTGCGAGACTTAAGCACCCTAATTTTTAAACAGGTTGGTACACATCCTGACGGGCTGAAACAGGGCTAGTACATGCTGACGCTATGTGTGAGTGTTCAAAGGACATGTAATTCAAATTAACGTTCGAGCACGTCGTTAAGATGAAAGAGACTTCCAAAATTTTAAGAACAATGTAAGACTACCGCTATGCTACTTCCTTCATAATCGGTTGACATAGTAGTACATCAATTACGCTAAGAAAGTTTTACGTCAAATCCTGGTACAAGTCTCAACCATTCGAGAGAGAGAGAGAGAGAGAGAAGGACCTGCACGTTTCTGCTAGCTCAATCACCAGGGAGAACAGGTCGTCTTCGTGAAAAGATCAAAGAATAAGAGATAATGCTAAGGGACTAATACAACAATCAAACAAAGACAAAAACTGCGGCTGTTCTTCAATTCCATCTTAAACATTAAAAACAAATAAAAATACTGTCACTTCTTTCCCACCTCTTAAAACTCTATGTGGATCCGCAAAGCAGCTAGTCGGGAACCAAAGTCAAGCGTCTAAGACGTTTGCATACAATGAGGAAATTTTAGAAACCGCACTTCATCCACGCAGAACAACTCAAGAACAGAGTCGCAAAGATATGACAGTGTAGACAAAGTCGAAACACGAAAGAGAGAAAAATAAAATAAAATAAAATCGCCACATGCACGTTGGAGAATTTTCCTTCATATTGGAGTGACACTTTCGACAATCCTTCTTTAACCGGCATTAATAGCTATGTTCACACGTACATTACAAGAGCAGAGTCATAGCCTCACGCAATTCAGAACATATTAAGGTGCCAACTCCCAATTACCAAAGACTAAACTAACCGAGCATGAGTCTCGTAAACACACGCTCGAAATCCACACAATCTAACCACGAGTCACAGCAAAAGCAACACCCTCCAGGTATCCAGCAAAAGCAACACCCTCCAACACCAAGACAACAAACAAACACACACTCAAAGGGACGACACAACAAGGGAGGGGGGGCGGGGGACAATCCTCCAACGTACTCGAAACACAATCTCACCGCCGCGCGGCGCAACTCCGCCACTCTACGCCCCCGAGTTAACTAATTCCCACGCCACGTACACACGTAACTCGAACCCGTCGCTACTGCCACGTTCAACGACAACAACCCGGAGCAGCTCCCTCGTCTGCGGCTTACTTCACCATAAACCTCACAGAAGCCCCTCGCCACGTCCAGAACCATGAAACGCCACAACGAAATGTCTACTGATCCCCCCCAAACGACAATTACACCAAGAATAAGACAATGCCTATGCCAGTGCCAGGGGAAGGAGGGAGGGAGCAGGGGGGCAGTAATCGAGAAAAAGAAGAAGAAGGAGAGGCGAGTACTTGGAAGGCGAGCAGGCAGTTAAGAGGGGGAACATGAGCATGAGAAAACCAGAGTAGGCAGCGGCAGATTTGTAGTAGTGTGTGCCAGAGCAGAGCAGAACAGAGAGAGCAGAGGCGCGGGGGTGAGCGGGTGGGTGGTCGATGAGGAGGAGGAGGTGGCGCTCGCTGGTCAGCCTGCTCGTCGTAGTCGCTTGCTACGTGAGAGCGCGAGCGATGAATGACGATGAAGCACTAACACTGTAGAGCGGGGAGTGAGCATGCATGCATTGCGTCATCACCAGGCTCGACTGCTACTACTGCACGAGAATGGCAGTAATGCCGGGACTGTGCTACAGTATGCATCCGCGATGTGCTGGCCTTCTGTAGCAGTAGTAGTAATATAAAATTAATTAAAAGGAGGTTGGATTGCGTTGGGGTGGGGGATGGGAGCAAATTCTGGGGCGTCGTGTCCAACTCGGCTGTCAGCGTGTGTGTGTGTCATTAAGAGCAGCCGCCGTGAGTCCGCAGCGCGGGGTCCAATCCCCACACTCCCTCCCTGGCTCCCCTTCCTTCCTTCCTTCCTTTCTAATGTCTTTGCTAGTAGCCTTCTTGGTACCTATACTATACTTTACAAATTAGGGTTTTCTGTTGTTAATAGAATGAGATGGTGGTGGTGATGGTGATGGTGATGGTGATAGTGCATGGTTCAAATGGTTCATGTTTTTTTGTGTGTGATGTTTGAATGAGTTGAAGTGTTCTCTCCTGCAGGAAAGGAGACATGGACTGTGGATCTGACATTCTTTTAATTTTTTTTTTTTTTTTTTCCATGAGAAATGCAAAAATGTGCATAAATTAGGTTGTTGTTTTGCTGTGTGATTGATTCTCTCTCTGTGTGATTCTTTTGTTTTTTGAATGTGGAAGAAGAAGAAGTCATCTTACTACCATTTTTAGGTCCATGTGAATTGATTCTGTACCAAATTAACAGTTGGTTGAACTTTGCAATCTAAACTGCTTCAATGATTATTTTTATTTTTTTGAGAAGCAGAATTACATATGTGTGATTCAAAAAAATTTAAAGCCCCAAGAATCAACTTCAAATTTGAAATCATAGTTGCTGTTGTGTTAAACTAATGGAGCATTCTTTAGTTTAGTAATTTTCAGCAGCATTGGTTTGTCCATAAAAATAAACAGAGGTTAAACCACATTTGCATTGTTTTAAATATATATATATATATATATATATACATATATATATATATATATATACCCACTTTGCACCACATTTCTAAACTTCAGGAATTCTTAATTTTCCTCAAAAGTTTTTGTTGTTTATTAAAAATCATGTCTTTTTAGAAAGTAATGTAAATGCAAAAAGAACTCATCTGCATAAATTAACATAATACACACGCACACACACACACACAGTAAAAAAATTCAGATCCTGGGATATTCTGTAGTCTCAAAAATTTCCATGAAACCATCTTCTTTAGCACCTACCAGACCCAACTTCTAAAACAGCTGGGTAAATTAACCCATCATGCCAAGCAAGAACAAAGATAAAAATGTGAAACCAAACACCAATGAGGTGTAAAGCTTAATTTCACCATGGCTACGGTTCCTTGAAGAGGGGATGACCAAAGACAGTTTGATAGAGATAATTATACCAGAAAATCTGTGTACATACCACCTCACCCCATATCACCACTGCACCCCATTCATCTTATTGCCAAGTATTTGCAATCCCAAGCTAGGCCTCTACAGCAATCAACAATTCATGGGCACATGTGTCTATATATATATATATATATATATATATCAATACATATAATAAATTTGAATGGTTTGTATACCTGAAGGTTTGTATACAAGTGCACATACAGACAGACACATATAGAAATACATGTTGGCTCATGAGAGGGAGGAATGGGCCATGGAGACTTTGACTTGAGGGTCATGGGCGGGCACCATGAATTAAGGGGGCCACAACTTTCAACCTTGATGTCTATTATTTTTTCAAGGGCATCTGCAATTGTTGGCTTTGGGCCGATTGGAGCTTCATAAATGCACCTCACTCCACATTTCTAATCATCTGCCCTCACTTGTCTCCCTACTTGGACAGAGTGACAAAGTTAGTCATTCATGTTCATTTTTTATTATTATGTATTTTAATCATGGTTCATGGAAGTGATATTGTTTTCTTTTATTGGATTGTACTTAAAAGGGGAAGGAACAGATGAAAGGATGGAGTTTTTAGGGTTTAATGAAGGAGTTATGAGAGGAGAGTAAAGACAGTAGGCATAGTGGACATGGAATCTTTGATAATGGCAATTATTGGCAAAAAAGGTTCTTATCTCATTGGCTTGCGTTGAGAATGGTTTTAGGATATAGTAACCACCAAACATTGTTCACATGAAAATATATGATATGATAATCAAATTTTGTTAGTTTTTTTTTTTTTTTTGATAGGACTTTTCTTTTTGTCAATTTCAGCCTTTCTACATTTTGACCTGCATTAATTCTTTGTCAATATTATTTCTATCATTAGATTTATTTGGTGTATTTTTGTATGACACCCACAGGTCCTTTGCATTCTGAAATTCAACACTGCAGTCTGATATCTTTGTATAATTAGAATAATATATATTTTTTATTAAATTTATTTCGAAATTATTCCATCTGCTGGTTTCTGACTGAGAAAAAACGCAAGTGATAGAAGGGGCAAGCTGACCAAACACATGCACTTGTCATTTTCAAGCATTGGATTGAGCTTGATTGACAAGCATTAATGTTCAAATGAACTTAGAGCCACTTGAATGGTTTTTTGTTTTAGGAAAGAAGTACCTATGAACATGTAAATCTAAAATATATATCCTACAAACATTGAAAAAATAGAAATAGAAATAAAAAAATCCAAAATTGCTGCATTAATAGAAAAATAAAGTATGATTTTTATTGAATTTAATCTAAGTTTCACTACAAATTAATTTCTGTAGATTGTACCACACAAAATTTATAATTAAATTAAACTGCAACATGATTCACAAACACAACCACACTCATGTGTTTGTATGCATGTAGTGTTGTTTTGTTTATGTTTGTTTTTTGTTTTGTTTTTGTTTTGTTTTGTTTTGTGTTTTTTTTTTTTTGCAAATTCCTCTAGGTGCCCTTTAGCTGTTGGCACATGTATATTGCAACAACCCCCATGGGAAGGTTGTTGAGGCTATTTTCATATGCCACTGTTTGCACAAACTAGGTTAGTTTGCTATGGTACCACCCCATGTGTATGTATGTATATATATATATACATATATATATATATATATATATGTATATATATATATATGTATATATATATATATATATATGTATATATATATATTATCAATGTTCTATGAGTTGACAAAAGGGTCCAAATTGCACATCCCAAAAGTCTCAGGAGCCCCAAATAGGATTATTACTACAGTTATTTCATATTTTTGCAAAAAAAATCCACTCTTTTTAATGGCCTCCTCCTTCCTTTCAGTTAATATTTGATTTTGGGTAGTCTTTGTCTCAAAATGGACAAATCGTCTTGGAAGCAGAGGAGGAAACCCATGGAGGAGGAGGATGGAAGGGGGTTGGATTGTTAAGGTGGGAAGATTTTAATTAATTAAGCAATTAAATTTATTTTCTCTAGTGAATTCGTGTGTAAATTAACACACATGTACAAAATCTATCCTAAGGACTCATGACCCCAGTTGCAGTGGAATGGAAAAAAATGAGAATGAAAATGTAAATATTACACCAGGTTTTCAAAAAACTTGGTGTACCAGCATTAGACTCTCACCCACCCAAGTACATCCATCTGCAAACGAAACCTCATTCATCCATATCCATCCATCTGTACCACGTGTGGATGTTTTAGGGTGTATGGGGGAGTCAATGTTGCTCAGACTTCCCATTCACTTTTGTCGGAACCCCAATTTCAACCAAAATTGATGGAATATTAAATTAACCCACAGAAAGAAAAGGAAAGGAAGATAGAAAGAAATAAAGAAAGAAAGAAAGATGGAGCACGTCAACACAAAGATCATGCGACTTTGTACTGAAAGACAGACAGACCTGGCAAAAGCCTGAAAGATGGAATGGAATGGGGAGCAGAAGAAAATCCCCCGTTCACATTACAAACAAAATATATCAACATTCCGGTTCTAGCACTTGTCCCAGTCCCCTCTATATCCAACACATACATTACAAAACTCGGGCCTTTTTCTTTTTCTTTTTTTCTTTTTCTTTTTCTAATTTTTTTTGTAACCACTACATGAAACCACTACAAGGATTAAACTCTTGGATTAGGGTTAAATATGGAAATTCTTAGATATCCCAATGGACAATTAGAGACTATGTCATACTACAGCAAAACATAAAAGGGGGAGCACAAGAAGGGTGATTCAAAGTAACATCCCACCTAATGTTCAACTAAAGTCAACTTTGTTCCCTTGTGGAAACCCCCACCACCTATCACCCACGAAACAAAAATGTAACCTGAAATAACTTTCATATGTATAGGTTTAATATTGAATAGATCCATGCTTTAACTAAATTGACTCACTGTTGATAACAAATAAGATAATCATGATAAATGTGGTTTGTTTTTATTGGTTGCAGATTTAATAGTGGAGAAATGAGGACATTTAATTTAACTTAATTTTTGTTTGTGATGGGTAAAATGGGTGGGTTGATTTAGTGAAAACTTGGGTCAATTCCCCTATGTATGTATGTATGTATATATGTTTGTATGTACATACACACACAAAATAATTAATATTACAAGAAAAGTACAAATTTTTCTATTTTGAACAAATAATCTGAGAAAGTCTTTCAGTGTCATTTATAAATTGGTGTGTTGATATTATGTAATTTATTTGGTAAAATTGAGACTTCTTTCATCCACAAGTTAGAGCTATAAAAATATATAAGGCTTTAAAACCTTACAAGATAGCACTATCTTTTCATCCATACTGTATTTGCATTCATGGGAATATTATTGTTGGCAAAGTTTTGGATATGGTGCATTTTATGTTTCAGAGTTTTAATTGGTTTCACTTGAGAGTAAACAACTATACATGTTTGCTATAACAATATAGCAGTGGTATGTTCTACTTAGTTGAATTTCTGATTATTAGGTTATCTAAATAAATTAGGTTATTTATGATTATCAAATTATTATGAAAACAAAGACAAAATCAATCTTATAATAACAATAAAGCACATGCACAAAGATTTTTTTAACCCTATTAAAAACATTACCTTTTATTAAAGACAATTTCTTTATTCCTATCAGTCTATTATATGTGTAATAAAATATCTATGTCCACTATGACTTTTTTCAAACCTAAATATCTGAAATTATTTTAGGTGCTACATCAAAGATATTGACACATATTATTTATGAGAAAATCAAATGAAAGAACAAATTAATTAATTAATAAAAAATCAAGTAAAAGAGAATTTAATGTACAAACACAAAACAAATAAGGAAGAACAAGAAATATATATATATATATATATATATATATATAGTATTGTAAAATATTATATTTATGAAAATATTAAGAAATTTTAAGTTTAAAATGAGCTGAATGAATCCAAATTATAAAATCTATTAGAAAAAAATGGTTTTATTTGTTTCACATAAATAAAATTCATTTTAATAAAGTACATCTTTTAGAATAAAATAATAAGGATGTAATTTTAGAATCTTCATTGGGTTCTTGCAATAATGTAAATTTTTGTAAAATGTGGTTTCTCTAATATAATAAAAACAAACAAAGACTATCAAAAAGTTTATTGTAGATTTCTATGTCGATTGATGAATTCAATACTATTCTATTAAAGATTGAAATCAATAAATTTTTATACTTTTCAATGTTATTTTAATTTTAAAAATAATAAATACTTGACGATACTGTTTAATAAAATTTCTATAATATGTTTTTAAAATATTTATAGCAAAATAAAACTCCTTTATAGAAAGCCACAAAACATTGTTACATTTGCATTCAAAAAAACAGATAAATATATATATATATATATATATATATAGATAGATAGATAAAAACATTTACAACATAATAGTATTGATTTCTAATATCTAAATTATTCTTAATTATAATGAGGTCTTTAATATTATTGTAGCAAAAATAAAATTAAAATCTTAAAAGAAATAATGAACAAATTTTATTAATATATTCAAAATACTTAGTTAAGAATATCAATAAAAAAGAACTCAATTCAAAAACAGTTTGTAAGAAAGGATTTTTTTTGTTTGTAACTATAATTTATATCTATTTTACATCCAAAAGTTACAAGCAAGACACATAATTACATTAGATGAGTTATTTAGGTATTAATTGGATAAAATGTAAGTCTTATAAATTGTTTTGAAACTGCATTAGGTCTTATACTCACTATTGCCTACATTAATAATATTCTAACTAGTAAGATGCATAAAAAGCTAAATACTTGTACCACATGAAAATTAACATTATTGATAACAATAGAGTTATAAAAACATATAATATTTTAAATATGTGTATATGTATATATATATATATATATATATTCATACATTCAAAAGATATGAATAATAAGAAACAACTATCTAACATTTTACAAGATGCATAGAAAGACAACTATGGGATAGCTCTAATATCTTTAATTATAAAAAATAAAAAATAAAAAATATGTAACATATTTATTAATTTTAAAAAGAGGTAATAAAAACTTAAAAAAAAAATTAATTATAAATATTGTAGAACTAAAGAGTTCAATTTATAAATCTTACTATAACATAAATGTAAGAGTAAAATTTATCTTGCAAAAGTTTTTAATGATTAAAATATAATTAAAATTTTTATTTTTGATAATTATCTCAAAAATTAAGCAAGAAATGTCATAAGAAAGAAAAAATATACAATATTATTATATCAACTAAGATAATTGCATCCAAGATTTATTAAGATTCTATTTTAAAAATAAGATGCATTACAAGACTTTTGTTACTAAAAGAACCTTCTAAATCTCCATCAATATTTGAAATTAAACAAGCCACATAAAATTATATTTTATATCTTAAAAATACTATTTTATTATTTTAAATTAATCCACCAATAAAGAGGAATTGATAGGACTCAAGTATTTTCAATCCTGTGTTTAAAAATAAGATGGATATAATATATGAACATATATTTTTATTTATAATGTATGTAAGCTATACTTCAATTATAAATAAAAAATTGAAATATAATTTTGAATACTATTTAAAGCTACTAATTATCATTATAATTCATTTTAAAAAATTTAAAATTTGCATAGATTAAGAATATATAGGTAAGAATAAAGATTATAAAAAATAAAATCTAATCTGATTATTTTTTAATCTACTTGAGAGATTTGAATAATTATATAGCCTAAAATGGAATATTATAAAATATAAAATCCAAATAATTAAAATTTATTATTAACTATATATTTAGAGTTATAAACACAAATAAAAAATTTAAAAATTTAAAAAAATATATAAATGTATTTTTTAAAAATTAGTATAATTAAACAAAAACTGATTATCCAATTCAAAATATACTTAGTTCAAACATTTTTTTCTTTTTTTTTTTTAATTTGATATGATGTTTTTTTTAAAAAAAAAAAATACAATAGAACTACTACAACAAAAGTTTAATAACTTATTATTATTTTGGTTGATTCATATATATATTTTTAAGGTTATGCACAAATTTAGGTTCTACCTTATTAAAGAGCTAATGTAATGGTCATTCAACTATAAAAGTGGTTTAATATACTATCTTTCTTATATTGCCTCTAATGGTTAAATACTTAGATTTAAAATCAAGAAAAAAAGAAAAAAAGAAAATGAAGTTACTATTACAAATATGTTACCAAGTAGTTGGAATCAACTTTTGTAAAAGTTAAAAAAGATAATAATGCACATAATTTAGAGATCAAATATATAATTCTTTCTTTATTTTTTAATTGGATGTCTATACAAAATATTTAAACATGATACGCCAATCTATTGGATCTCATTAGTTTAGCATAAGAAAGTCTAACTTTCCAAAGTTTACAAAGAATACAATATCATTGATTATTAAATAGTATACTATTTCAATAGCATTATTAGAATTTAGTTTATTTATTATTTATTATTTATTTTTATTATAATCAACTACCATCTAGGATCTATGGATTTAAAATAAAATAAAATAACAATCAAAAGAAAGATCTAAAGCCAGAGATGGTATTTTCTTTTTTCATTGTTCTTTCGGTGGAGTCAAATTTCAAGTTTCAAAATTTAAAAATATGATCAGAGAATATCACCTTACATGTAATAATACTATTTATGGTTTAAACCAATTAAAATTTTATCTCAACTCTTGGCTTCATTGAGTGAATTAAATTACAATTGTGTTGTATTATTTGTTAAACCAATAAAATTTACACTAAATGCATGCTAGTTATTAGTTTAACCAAAGAGTGATTCTTAATAATTACAATCAACCTCCTGGAATTTTTCTAATAACACCAAATTTAAAAGACTACTTTTTAATATAAACACACTTCCTTATATTTACCTACCACAATTAAGTGTAGATATTGGTAAATATTGAATATTAATAAGCCAGATAAATCTCCCCTATGCCTTCATTGTATAATTCATAACAAATGCAATCCAATGTTTAATTAAGAGAAAATGAAATTAGAATCTGACTATTGAAATTATTCTTGGTAAATGGCAACATTACTACCCACAAACCCCACAAAAGTTCAATCTCCAGCAAGTGTTCGCTTCTTCATTCATCCGCCAATTTCTGAATCTGAGCTCTTCTGAAACTAGTGTTGATCACCGTTTACTTTATTTGGAGCAACATTCAAGAAAGGCAAAATGTATTAAATGCGTACTTAATTTGGCTGTCTGTGAAACAAGGCCTTGCATTGACTTATTGAAACAAAGTCTTGCTTTGACTTATTAAAACAAAGTCTACTCCGCAATGGCCGGTTGCGCCAGATTACGCTGACTTTAGTGGTCTCATGTTGTCACTACTTGTGGGACCACCGACAAATCTAGAGGATGTTTTTTTTAAGAGAAGGGTCTTCGCCCATTTCGAAGACTTCAATGGACTTCAAAAGCTCTCTGATTTCTCATCGAAGAAGTGAAGCTCATTCACTCATCTATCTTTATTATTATTATTATTATTATTATATCATTTTTTTTCTGTTAAAATATTGGTTGGGTATGTATTGGAAATCTAGTTTTGAATTCAAGTGTCACACAAGCATGTATGATGATGTACATAGTGATGTTCAAGTATTGGGTGTAAATGTTCAAGAAATAATCTGTTGAATTTGTGCAGTTGGTCTATAGAGTTCCTGATGTTTTCTCATTGTACAGTGCAGGTGTTTTTAAAGCATGGAAACTTTGAAACTATGTCTGATATCTTCTGCATTTCAATGATAATACCATCATTATGAATAGACAACATTCAAACATACAAGAATTTTATGATGAAACAAATGTTTCTGTACCCTAGAATTTTTTTAAAAGGCAACCCTAAGTAATTGATGTTGATATGTTCATGTGGAGATGGCATTTTTGATCTCTAGATAGAATTGGTTTCGTTTAAATTAATTGGATATTACAAAGGATTCATAATTAACAGTGTAAAATTTTATTGCATATTTTAGAATACGTATTATAACAGGATTGTCAATTTATAAATTGGTCATCCTAATTTTCAATCTGAAGTATCAACTTTGATTTCAAGTTTTGGTGCATAATTGTTGCGAAAATAATGAGCTTCTGTTCCATTCTATCACTTATTGCATTTACCATTTGCAATTTCTTGCTCAGAGTTTTAAAACTTGACACCTTGTTTTTGGATGCAAGTAAACCAATTAAGACACAGAATTTAGTTGAATATTGCACTGAACCAAGTGGAGTTCACCTACTCATGATATCCAACTTCAACATACCTCTACACATTTAAGTCTTTTGAAGACAAACAACTAACAATATGTATTCCCTGATGCTGAAAAATAACTCTTTAATTTTTCAAAAAATAATTCTAAAAAATGAGCATGTCACAACACGAATGATGCGTTGAAATCTCTATTTAAAACAGACAACGTTTGGCAAAACTGTCTCCCGTGTTTTGATTCTTTTACAATGTTCAAGGGCAGTTGTAAGTCCAACGCATCTTCCTTCTGTTGCATGTACCAAAGAAAGGGAACCTGCACCAAACAACAACAAACTTTGCCTAGAGTTGAGCAGTCAATTGTGGATACAATTCACAGAGTTTCACGTCACCTAACCAGGCAGGCCTTTTTGCCATGGTCGTTCACGCCGTCCCGCAAAACCCCCTCCATTTTGTGTTGTGACCGTGGCTGTTCCTGGAGCTCTTCACAATCCAATCTAAGCATGTCGTCCAGATTTCTTGAACGACTTGATGTGAATGTTGGAGCCACGTGAGCAATAAAGTGTACCTTGACCTGGTAGAGTTTCCAAAAGCTTGACATCTCAAATCTGATGGAGAATATTTTCTTATTTTAAGTCCTTATGGGTTACTCATTGCCACAACGTGGACTAATGCACAGCCCAGGCGCTACAGAAGACATGACAATGTAAACAGTGATCATGGTTATCTTGCATAGTGATTTCTACTGACGGGCACAGCGAAAGAAATCTACAGCTATGGTTACGGTCTGAAGTGACGCTCCTAGTACCCTACTAACATAGTTTTCTCATTTCGCCTAAAAGTAATACGTTGATGTTTGGTTCTAGGACATGATCAAAGAAGTCTTGAATTCCACAAGTAGTTTCGAAGAATCCACATGAAGGGCATGGCAGGGCCAAATTGAATTGTGACGTGTTGAAAGATATAGATCAAAATTGCACCGATCATTAGGAACACTTGGGCAGAGGCATGTTGCAGCTTGAAAAATAAATAATCCAGGTTAACACTATGAAAATTACAAGACAGATAAAAAAGATGATGTGCTAACTCCGGGGTTTCCAAAATGGAATTCATAAAACATATCAAACCTCGAGTTACGCATGTCCAGTACGAAATGTACATCTGAATTTTAAAACCTGAGTACAATGTCATAACAGCTGAAAAATAGAAGATGCCGTGCAGACTTCATGTAACCACTGATATTCGATGGAGTTGTAGCTCCACAATGAACATCTCTACATGCCCGCTTGAGACGTAAGGTGAGAAATTTCAAATTTTCACTCGAGAACATTTTCTTCTTCACTGTCGCTGTAGAAGTATGCTGACGCTTGCTTCTTATTTCCAGCACTGCACACATTGCATAAAACAGAGCTCTGAACTTCTTTACTGATCCAGCGAAAAGTCATTTAGTTGCGTGGTTGCGAACGGATGTTATAGAGGAGGTAAACAAACATCTAGTACTTCGCACACGTACCATACATAAGAACGCATATCCAAACAATCACATCATACGCAAAAGAAGAAAAAAAAAATTGGTGCTGCCCAAAGAAAAAGAACATAGCATAATCCATATTGTTGCCAAATAGGTAATCTCAGAAGCATGTTGAATAACACGGTATGATAAGTTTCAAGTACACGTTGAGAGATTGGCATGAGATTAATGAGGCTCGTAAACTGTCGTCATACCTGGCTGTGGGAGGTGCCCGGGATCCAGGGTTAAGACCGCTTCCAAACTCAGATGCGCTATCATCATCTGCTAGTTTGCATACAGAGCAAATCCACAATTTTTATTTCCAGTGCGTACTAAAAACTCAAAATATGTAAGCCACCATTTATTCAAACAATAATAATACGGCAATCTAATAAAGATAAATTGCAAATAGTCTGCTGACGACTCAAGCTGTGTAAGTGCGAGTTAGCATCCAGTTCCAACCTAATACTGCTGCTTAATTTGATTTCAGAACGTGTGATGTGATCTGATATGAACTACCGATCTACTGTTGAATGAAGTGAAATTTCATATTTCTCAGAACTCAGAAACTCACCCAGCTGAAGATTACCGAGGGCTTTGCTGGGAGCCTCCAGAGACGAGGTCCTTCTGATTTGGCTGTCATAAAACAAGTGGTAAGTTGATATAAAAGAGAAACTTCAACTTCAAACCGAAAGAACACTCATGAAAAGCATCACTCGATAACCCTAAAGCCTTTCAAAACAGGTTGATCCACAAGTTGATCCACTTATGCATGCAGTGGATATGACGCAACTCAAGATGCAACGCCGAGTAATAGAATGTTGGATTCTGTAAAAAGTTGTCTTGGACGGAAGTGGAGCATGCATGCGAGGATTATGTGTTGATGTTCTCCACATTCCAAGCAAGACAACGTATTATGGAATGAGAATGAACGATTGTCAAGATCATGGAAGCTACCGTATCGTAAAGGGGGGTATAAGTTACTGCTCTCAGAAGCAATTGTGAATGGTTTAACCTAGGTTGAACTGTGATATTCCTGCAAGCTGAAGTAGCTACCTGACTGTAGTAAGAGTACTAAAAAGAAAAAAGCTCTGTTCCGCAACTTGCTTCCCCCACGCCCTCAGAGCGCTTGTGAAGTAAAATCAGCTGAAGTGGAAAAAGTGCACTGCCAAACAATAGCACCCCTACAGTTGACGACACACATTCCAATATATTTTGTAGAACCAGAAATTACCTCGTGCTGTGTTCGCTCCTTTGACTCTTTCCATCCCCTTTGTCTGTACGTGGGGATGGGTTCGTGTACGGATTGTCATAATCCTGGTCCCTCCAAGCATTATCTTTCTTTCGGTTCGAGAAACTTCCACCAGGAGATTCATCTTCCTCTTTCCAGCAGTGGTCTCTCCTTTTACCATCAGTGTCCCTGTCTCTTGATCCAGATTGCTGATCGTTTGCTGTACCATTGCTTCCTCTATTGTTGGAAGCTGAACGTGAGGCACCGCTAAATGCTGGTAGGCTGACAGGCAAGTGCAAGAGTAAGAAAAAATAACTATAAACTACTCCAAAACCTAACACGGAAGGTAGCTGATAAGCATTAAAACAAATTCATTATGCAACTGTAACTTACCCACTACTTCGTCTATGTTGTGGCAACTCAGCTAACTGTGATTGTGCTCGACTTGATTTCTGATATAGCTTTTGATTATCATCATAAGAACCTGGGCTTATAGCGGCATCATTTGCAACCCCCTACATGACAACACGAGGCACAAAACATTTCTTAAATATAATGCTCAGTGAAACTTTATTTCATGCACATACATGCGCTTACCACACTTTCTACCAAAAGGAACCGACAAGACACTATTCCTCACAATGAGTGAGCCTACTGTCCAAGCGAATGAATACGGCGTCAGCACCCTGACCAGGTTTCCTTCAACTTACACATAGCAACTATTCACACTTCTAGCACATTTGCAGCTTAAAGTCTCCCAAAACTAGCATCAAGATTCAGACAGTTCTTTATGACATTGTTGGGCTGCAAAGGCACTCTGAAATAGCTTACCAGAGTATGCATCAGGAATAGCACTATTGAAAGCACTTCATGAAGCTCACGCTAATGGAGGCCATTATACTAGTTCATGCCAAAGAAACTTCTTTATGAGAGTACAGATCGACAGAAATTGAACAACTGAGCTGTGATCGGAGTAAGAGACCTTTGCAAAAAAGGATGTCAACCGCAGTAAGATGATAATTCCAATGTGATATTAAAAAGGTTCAGAGTAGAGGGACAAGGAAAGGCGGGTACTCACAACAAAGTCTGTCTCAGAGCGGCTTTGAAATGAGCAATCATGTGAACCTCCCATAGGCTTCTCTGACACTTTTCTGCTGCAACAAATTTAACTCACAAAATTTAGTTAACAAAATTCCCAATGCACCAGTACATGAGAAAATATAGCACAAAACAGCAAGGATTTGTTGACACGCAATCATCAAAATCTATAAGACACAACAGTCTTACTTGGTCGTTGGCCCACGCGTCTCAAGAGCTTCAGAAGAATCTAGGTTGGAAGTACTGCCGCCTGATTGCCTGGACCCTCCTGTAGCCCCATTTCGGGTACTTTTGGATTCTACAATAGATCCAGAACCTGATGTCTCTTTTTTCTGCATATAAGAGGATTATGTATCACCGACAAGTAAATGTACATCCAGCAATAATAGAAACCTACTATGTACACTTATTTTCTAATAATTTCTGGCACAACTAGAGCAATCACAGGTTTTGTTTGAACTTTACATGCATTTAGTGCATAGAAGGGGAAATAAAATCGCCTGACATGTGAAATGAATGTTGTTAACATTAGAAAATGGTGAGTGATGTGCAAGATTATAAGATATGTACACCTACAAATATGAGAGAGGCGACTACGCAGATCCACTCCATGACAAGTGACTGGACGTAAACCCAAGGTTATACAAATGGCCTCAATCTAAAACTTCTACGTACCTCGTTCAAGTATGCCTCAACAATAGTCAACAGCAAAGGCCTGGAATCATGACTGACTGGATTGGGGTCACCCATTAGCCCCAAAATATCCTCCAATTCCGATCTATCGTAAGCCCTGGGCTGCATGTTCAACCAGATTCAAGTTGAGCAAATAAGAACTTTCCAAAAACGTTGTGCAAAGACATTTCAGGTATAGGCTACGCGGCAGCTATACCTGGTTGAGCTCTGGCATGTAAACTTTCAATGTATGCTCCAACTCACACCACTCCATATAGTCGCACACCAATGCCATCAATAGCTTACCTGTTCGTCATGAACAGGCCAATAAGAAAAAGAACGCCTCAAGAATCCGACTGAGACACGACTTTGACACCACAAACTTCACAATGTGACCTATATTGAGAAGTATTTTATGAAGCATCGAAAATTAGCACCATGCGTTTCCAGTGACGAGGACTATAAACGAGCTACAATAACAAGACAAAGAGTAACTGGCATAGATGCCATGAAACTACGAATCGACAAGAAACTTGTAAAAAGCACAAGAATGAGGATTCCGTGAAAAATCAGAAAACATGCCTGAAGGAGAATTATGCAATTGTTTTGCCCGCTCATTGCATGTTCCAAGCAAAGAAAATGATGTGGAGCCATTGCTTTCTGCCTCATGATCTTGTTCTTCCATGGCTTGAAAGACGTTTGCTCTCAGCTCCGCCTGTAAAGATTGACACAAGCGTCAGGATATCCTATGGTATTGCAACTAAAAAAATTATAGGTTTGATTCCTTGAAAGTGATGCAAGAAATTGTGAAATTTTCATATGTGCTTCTTATAGAGGATGAAACGCCATGAGTGCTAAGCTCAGGTTGTGGGAATCGGGCGTTGAGATTTAAAAGATTAGTGCAACCGCTCCTAAAAAATACTTCTAAAAGATACTTTTCCACTGTGACAGTACTGGCCCCGATATCAAGCACTTCAAATCGCATGTGACACCCCGGGGATGAGGCGCATGTCCACTTCTTGGCGGCATATACAACTATCGTTCCATGTAAGCCCTCTAGTAAATGGGAACACTAGGAGAATACGATCTTGATAAATACGTGATATGAAGGGTAAAGAAGGGCCCATATTTGGTGTTCACGACGCATACGCACATCAGCGAAGAAGGGTAATTTCCAATGGGACGAGAGCTTAACAGATTAGATGCCCAGATTATAAATGAAAACTTTTTGACAATCTAAACCTTCTAAGACATCGGTGACTTTGAAAACTTTGACAAACCCACATTTCCTGTGAAAAATAGCTTTAACTATTAAAACGAAAGAAGCATCTTCTTCAATAGACTGTCAATACGAGGAGTACGTATAAAAAAATGAAATGCAGGTAGCAAAACTTGCTCCAGAAACCGACATCGAAAGAGATGAGTAGAAACGTACCCGAATCCTGGCAAGTACGCCCTTCTTCTCCAAAGTTTTGGTAACAAGGGTTTTCAGATCGACCATCTCACGCATGTAGTCGTCCATGGCTGCACCTAGCATGTAAAACGACTTCTTACAACCTTCACGTGCTGGTGACAAGGTACAAGCAATGCGCTTTAACTAGGTTTCCTTCTAAATACTAGTCCACACTTTCTAACACCAGAGGCAGACAGATACTCGGGAGCTCAACTCAAAAGGCAAAGCCAACACAAAATGCACAAGGAGAGTCCACAGGCATTAACAGACGGATGGACATAGGACTCAAAATACCTCTCGAAGTACACAAACATAGGGATATACCTGCGATCTTTAAAATAGCAAATGCTACGCGAGGTTCGGGAGCTAGTACCAAACCCTAAGGAACAACTTCACGTCCAAACCACTTCAATGCAGCGTTGTTCCAAGTATCGTACACTCGGCTCTGCCATCTGAAAGACGCATCGTCAACAACCCCTCACGTCCCCGACTCAGGAAACCAAAACCTCACAACACACTCAAATCCAAAAACCCAACAGCACATGTACGTCTCCACCCTCCTATTCAACCCAGCGTTATTCTCCAACGATGTTTCACTTAAAACGATAAACTGTCGAAAAGGTCTCGCACCAGTCCTCCGATACAGGAGACAGTTTCATTCAGCACCTCAGCCAGTCCATAGCACGCAATGCCACACCCTCCCGCACCGAGCATCCACACACTCCACCCGTCCGGATCACCTCAAAGCCTGTCAGATTTCCCGTCTGTCACACGCTCCACGGCACTGAAGTTACCACACGAATCAGCAGACACTCGCTACAGGCAGGCAGGCAGGGGATGCAGATAGGCACGCGCGACGGAAACCGAGGTTTCACGGCGAATACGCCACGCCAAGGGATGAGAATAGACTCGATCAGCTGCTACAGACCTGACACAAACAGTGGCGCCATTCTCGATCCCGAAACGGAGCGACACTAACTCCGATTGAGGCTGCGAAGGATGAGGAGAAGCAGAGAAATCAAGCAGCATTGGGGTTTGGCAGAGGGCTCAATCAGAGGCCCAGCGTCATTCCAACGAAGGGGACCTAAGAGAGAGAAAGAGAAAGTGAGAGCCACGTCGTTTTCACGCGCCACTCTCGACTCCGCTCAGCCGTCCGATGAGGTCGGTTAGTTACCTCGGGTAGATGGCGGGCTATGTTTTGACGGGGTGAGCGCGGGCTCCGGTCCCCATCCAGGGGTCATTGTCTCCCCCAGCTTTTGCGTTTTCGCAGTTAGCTTTTTGGACCCAGTTAACTGCGAAAATACTTCGCATTTGAAATAAATAATGAATATCAATGATGATAACATTACAAGTATTAATCAGAAATTCAAAAATAATGACTTGTCTATTTTGTGTAGGATTCTAAAATCTAAATACCAAAAACTAAAAAAAAAAGTTTAAGAACAGAAATCCATTTTCCATGCGTTTTTTTTGAACTTCAGCAATGTTTTGTGTGTCACTATTCTTCTTCAGTCTATTAAAATTATACTATGGTCTTTCACAGCAAAGTGTGAGAGTAGATTTGCCCATTAATCTACGTAGCATTAGCCAAGAAGCAAAATCCTTTATTTACAAGACGAAGCATTTACGCTTTTAGGAATGGACATCAAGTTCTGGGCAAAAGTTGCAGAAGATTTATGAGTTCATTCAGGGCACCTTCACATCGCCTCCTGTATCTCATGCAGTCAGCAAATCATAAAATATACAGGTCGGTTTCAATTTTTTCTCTCTTGTGTTCGTGTCGGGATGGGCTCCTGTGTATCACACAACTCTTTGAAAGTAAATATATGTTGGAGACTCTGCATAAAGTGATATTCTGCGACCTACTCGATCTAGCTGTTGGGATTCCTGCAATCTCCCTCTTGAGGAGAAGTTGGCTCGGCGAGTCGATCCTATCCAGCCTGGATTCTGAGCTTTGCACTATAATAACAGTCTACTATGAACTTCTGCATGCTACGCAAATATAACTGCAATATGTTCAAGTACCAGGCAAAGTTGGATTTAGTACCGACTATCATGAAATACACAAATGACTTAACGGAGATAAAAATAAATTTGGTACTGATTATGAACAGGTGGGAAGGAAGGATTTTATCGGCTCCAGATTCCTGCCAGTCTGAAATGGTGATTAAAGCGCTAACAACCAACACAAGCCAACCCACTAGCATCTGTACTCTATGACGATGGAATGGGTAGGACGTTGGAAGACTGGTTGATGCCAAACACATGAAATCGTTGTAGTGAACAACGTTAGGGATATTCAAAACAATGGACACATTGACGAACGCTGGAAGAACCATCGACATTATTCATAAATTGTGGCCAACATTCTTTTAGGTTCAAGATAACCTAACAAAGTTAAACCCCTAGAAAAGCCCCCACAAAAAAAAAAAAAAAAAAAAAAAAAAAAAAAAGGATCCATGAATTCTTGTTTAGTAAAAATTTCCGAGTTTCATAAAAATCCTCAGAAATTGCTAAAACTTCACTTCAAAACATCCCCTCCTGGTGGTCAACGAAACCTACGACCTGATTTAGATATTGAGGGGAAGCGGTGAAATGGTTGCCTGGTTATAAGGCAACAAATTGTATCCAGGGATCCCACCACTTCACATTGCTCCGTGATTCAGCTGTTCTTTGAGTTGCAAGGAGAAGGGTTGCAATCTAGCCAAATGATTCACCAAGAGGCTACAGTGTACATTTGAGACGTAATAGAGGTCATGGCAGCTGAGTAAACGTCTTCAAGGTTAAGACGGGGTACGTGAGGCAGGAGACTCAGTAAGACGAGTGTTGTAAGATGGACAAGTGCCACACTTCTGTCCGACAACATGATATCGCACTTCATTTTTAGCTCCACAGTCATTACATAAGATCCATACCTGTAGAGAAAAAAGCAAGTGTTTAGCCAACCAGGGTGCACTCAAGTAGTTCAATGACCAGAGCCCTGATATGCCACGCATGTAAGGAGATAACCGCTTGGTTAGACTCTGTTCCGCATGGACACGAGACATCCGCAAGCCATGCTAAATAGATTCGCAAGCAAGTTAAAATGAACCGACTTACCATTCTACTTTGATTTTCAGGCATCTGAATCGATGCAATTTCTAGGTCAATCTCCTTCCACACGCTAGACATATCACATACTGACTTGTTGCAAAGAGGACAATTGTACCTGAAAAAGAACAAACTTGAGTTGGATATTTGAAAACCATTTAGAACATATTGAACACAGCAAAAGTGAAAAAGTGCAACGTAGAATTTATCTCGCTCGCTCTCGCTCTCGCTCTCACACCCACACACTGACATTATATATATATATATATATATATATATATAATGTCAGTGTGTGTGAGAAAGAGAGAGAGAGAGAGAGAGAGAGAGAGAGAGAGAGAGCAAAGGCAATGGCTCAACCTGTGAAACTATGTTTTATAATGGTAAGTCACAAAGAACTTACTGATAATGTTTGTACATCTCTTGTAGGCATTCCAAGTGTAAAGTGTGGCCGCATGGTAAGACTGTAATGTCCATCAATGAGTCGAACAAGTACTGCGAATCACCAAGTAGACACGATGAGACGCCATATACGCCAAGTAACTCCACATATATGTCGGCTAAATAGAAGGAAAGCGCAAATAAAAAACTGGCAATTGCCAGCCGTCATAAAGAGCAAAAACAACACAGATGTGAGAAAAACACATACCTCCATACAGATTGCGCAGTCTTGATGCATAGATTTCTCAACACACGTGTGTCTCTCACGTAATTCGACTGAGTAGCAGCATCCACAACGATCGCAATGGAAAAAATTATCGCGTCCACCAATTCTGCAAATCCCACATTTGTCGCAATGAAATTGCCGTTTCGAAGTCTGAAAAAACAAAAAAAAAAACAAAAACAATTCAATGATTAGGAATACTGAACCAAGAAAGATCACTTTATACATAGAAAGCCAGAACAGTTAACTTACACATTAGAACGTGTTTTAAGAACTGTATTAAAGTTACAATGAACTCACATCATCGTCAAAGAACTTGCACTTGGAGCAAAAATACTCGCCCATACAGACGCCACAATTTTCACAAACTTGTTGCACATCTTGCTCGTGATCGCACAAGGAACAGATAACCTGCACAATTAACAGTCCACGAGCAGCGGACGTTAGCATGTATTCGCAATAGAAAACGTGTGCCAGTTGTGAACTTCAACAACAGAAAAAGCCTGTGAAATTTTCAATCAAGTGTTCGACAACCTTATGCAGTAATAATAGCTCGATGAGATAAGGTCAACTTGTACCTTTTCCACGAGGCGCCGATCAATCTCGTGGCGTTGTGTATCATCCTTCTCATTGACACTCTGAAAATACACTGAAAATACAATTCAGAATGACCAACTACAATACTTCCATCTATGAAAATATGTGGAGAAAGAGAGCGAGAGAAGAAAAAGAAGAAGGGATTAGCGACGCAGCATTACTAGTAATTGTACAAAACAGCGAATTTAAGACAATGCATACCTTTGCGTCATTGTGACAATGCCGACAATCGAAGACTTCATTGCAGCAGGGAGCACGAATTTTACATCCCCTCTTGTAGTGTGCACAACTGCAAACGCCCCAAGATTAATAGGTTTCGCTTTCAGAATCGTCCCAACTAAAAAACAAAGAAAACACTTTACCGAGTAAACACAGGGCACTCGAAAAAAGAACACGAAAATGTGGGCAGGGTGTTTCTCACCCATGGTGCTCCGCTCCTGTAAAGCGTTTCCAACCTTGCACAAGGTCTTCGGTGGGGCCCTCGACATCATCCTCAGAATCAGAGTCTGAGCAGCCAGTGTGTGCCTTTAACAGAGATACAATTCAAATAAGCATTGACAGCATTCCAGGGAAAAAGGCCATTGAACAACAAGTGGATCAACGAAACGAATGACGAATGACTAATTGCCAATGACCGCCATTTCCAGATTGCCAAAAGGACGTTGGGGAAGCAATCAAAGAAGTATAAATCATAAGATTAGATAGAGCCGCATTAGTTACTACATCGAAAGTTGACAGTCTACCAGACAGCATTCAACAGCTAAATTCCGCACCCTAAATTCACGAGAATTCGGCCGATGAGTGGATTCAAAGGTCGCCGTTCTCAAAAAACCAGGCGCGATTGGATATTCGTGGTGCAAGCATATCACAACATGACTAACAAGTAGCTCACTGACACTATCAGCGCCAGTTCAGACAATCAAGCGATGCGCAGCAAGCACGAAGCCAATTTGAGCCACGCACTAGACAAAGACAAAGACAAGGTACGTACCGCGACCACGGGCTGGCGAGAATGCGCCCCAACGTTGCTGTAACCATGTCGGAACTGCTCGCCATTCACCAACGGTCCCAAAAGAGACTCCATTCTGACAGCGACAACAGCCATTTCGGCTACCTTCCTTCTACCCCACGAGAAGAGACTTGATTTAGCCGTAATGAATCTACCGCGCGAGGCCGCGCGGTTGGCACTTCCTCCACTACCTCATACAATCAACACTCAATGCGCACCCTTCCCTCCTTCGATCTTCCCCACCCCAAACAACTCGATGTATCGAAGTGACGCCTCCGTCTCCCCTAGTAAACAACAGCCAATTGCCTTCCTCGACTCCCACTGTCCGTTGCACAATAGAACTCCTTTCTCTCGCTCTCAAATCAAAAACGGCGATCCGATTGCTCTATAGTCCTCGCTCACACTACCGCAAGCAAAAACACTCCCAACTCTTATCCGATCGCACCAATCTGCCTCAACCGCCGTCCGACTCCCGAATGCAGCTTGTAAAACAGTCTACCAATTCACTTAACCTTGCCACTGATATGACAATCCACCTCGCTCCAGGCTTCTAAAATGGTGCGCCCGCACTTATCCTTAACCAGAAGATGGAGCTCGATTCGACTCGATTCGTGTTCGCAATTGAGGAGGACTCTGCTGCGAGAGCGAAGGAAGAGCCAAAGCAAGCAATGCAACAGAGGAACTGGTGCTGGACATGATAAAGCAGCGGATAGGCGGGGGCGCGGTGATGGCGCTATTATTAGGGCAGGCAGCCGCGTCCAGGCCTTCGCGATTGAAAGGGAGCGCTGCCCGTCGGGCACTATGCCGGGCAGATTACTTCACGTTCAAATTTTCGTATGAATGAATACAATCATATATATATATATATATATATATTTACACACTCACTTTTTTTAAGGACTGGATTAATTTCAATTTGGAGCAGAATGGAAAACATAGTGTTATAGATCACATTGTAGATATCTTTAGTGTCATAAGCTCCTCCATTTTTAATGGTGTTGACTCGTGTATTGATTAAATCATTACCATTTAAAATAAGGGCACAGATTAGACATTGTGGCTTAATTTGTGCCCTCCATTCACATGAAATAACTTGATCACAGACACTAGAATCCCAATCAAATTTTTTATCATCGCTTTACGCCATAATCGCACTTTCATTTTGAATGTACATTTTATGTTTAGTAAGTGTATTCAAAATTGGCTTGATTAATTTTTTTACTGAGAATGACTAGAGCTTAAGCCAATCAATTTTGTTAACCAAATCTATATATACACACACATGCATGCATTGTCTATGCTGGATAATATAAGATTGTATTATATGACATGTTGATACTTTGTTACCAATCAAAAAGGACTAGTCACATATGTTAATGATTCCTTGATTTTTGGTTGTGGCAGCCTCTTATGCTAGTTGTGGTGACATAGTGACCAAATATTACAAAAAAATGGGGTTTTTTATTCTAATAATAAATGGGTTTTTTCAAAGAACATGGTTGATGTATACTTTGCATGAACTTCCTCTTCATATATATATATATATATATATATAAACAAAAAAAAAATCAAAATCAAAATCAAAATCGAACTTCATGAAAATCAAAATCGTAAATGTCAATTGATAATGCTGCATTCTTTTTACTCATGTAACTATACGCAAAGAACATTACATAAGATTTTATTTTCAACACTCTGATTTACACATCATCACATATAAATCCACAGGTACTCTCACCCACAAAAAACCAATTATTCATATTTTTGTTCTGAGTAGGAAAACAAAATTCTCATCGACCTTGTTCATCACATCCACTTCAGAATCAGATTAAAAAAGAAAAGAAAAGAACATGGAATGGTATAATCTATGCTGGAAGGATCTATTGATTGGTCGCCATTTCAAAAGAGCGATGATGCAGAAGGAAGATTCGAGACAGCAGCATTTCAACTCGAGAGAGGGAATCAAAACACACACACAAACATACACACATACATACCACAAGAGAATTATGAGGGCAAGCAATCAAGCACCGTATCCTTGTGCTCCAGTGGAGTGCGATACAATGCAAGCCGTCTGGTTCTGTGGTCAGTGAGGCAGCAGCAGCAGCATTCTCCAGCCCTTCACGATAAGCCTGTAATGGTTTTTCGGGCCATGGAGCTCACAATGTCCGAGGCGGTCCCAATGATTTTATGCCCCTGGTGTTCCCCTAAAGGAAGTTGGGGATCGATCCATGGAGATGCCTCTCGAAGCTTCTTCGATGCGCCTCCTCCTACTCCTCTCAAACCTTACTGATTAAGCCCTAGGGGATTATTAAAAATAACAATAATAATCCATAGCTTTAGGGCTCACAGAATACAACGCGGGATGGCTCCCCGGTTGCTCCAAATCCCAGCGGAATCTATGAGCCTTCCTCGAAGGGGCATTGGTTCGTGCTTCGGACGTCTCCATTCCCCAATACGAAGCCGACGAATTTGGCCCCCTCCAACTACTCCGGTCAACCTCCCCGAGTCCGGTCAATGCTCACTCCACCCGCTTCTTTTTGTGTGCCGGCGCTGGATGGAAGCGTCGACGGAGTGTGACGAAGTACATCTAATGGATGAATAAATGTGGACGGAATCCGTTTCAAGAGGTCCGTTGGTGTGGAACTTTGAGCCCATGACTTCGTGAGAAAAGCAATAAGTAAATAGCTCCGGCTCTTGATTGTGTGGTTGTGGAGGACTGGCACTTTGTTTGATCTTTTCATGGCTGGGATCATATTGTTCTAAATTATTTCGCCACTTGATTTTATGTGCTTGGTTTTTAAATACATCTCTAACTTTTTCTCTACAGCGTGTCTGATATTTCAGGATTCACTAGGCCAATTGATGTTGAAATATTACATCAAATTTAGCTGGAGTTGATGTTGTGTAGTGCATAATTTAAGTACAAGAAAACCCATGAGAAGTTACATTTATTCTGAATTTAATTTTCATAAAATTGAAATAAACATTACTAGTATGAACATTTAATCGTAGTATCCTTGTACTTAAAAAAAAATTTAAATCCTTGCTCGTAAGGGTTACTCACTGTTGAGCATGATTTGCAGTATTTTATCATACAAATAATATGAAATGGGAACAATTTAATGACTAACCACTGAAGCGTCTAAGTGTGATATTAAACATGACAACGTGATGTGGAATATCGAGAGCTAACAATAAACGATAACAAGTTTTGCATTCCTGTCTCCAATCTCAGATTGTTTTGGTCATAACTAAGTTTCACATACAATCTCTCACACACACACACACACAGAAAAACAAACAAGCATATGTATGATTTTACACACATGCATACATGTATACATTTTTTCATAACAAATTTGATGAAGCATAGTTTATCAAGCAAAGCTGGGACAAAATCCTGCTTCACAACAAAAGACCTTCACTAAAACGTCACCAGATCCCCCACCCAATTCCATCCTCCCTTCTACACATCTAATATTCCATCAAAAGATCCCCAAAGATTCCACAAGATTCTCACGCACATTGACGACCGTAATTATCAGTCCATTACAGATGATACATCCACATACTATGGATGAAAAGGTAGAAATCGGAATCTAACCTAAGGGTCCCTATTCACTGCAATTGCGAGGTTGTAAGAGAGGGCCCACATGGCTTGTAATTCGAGGGTCCAGTAACTCTAGATTGTCTGTCCTATCTACCAACCTAGGGACGTACTGACCGGCTGCCCTCGAGAGCGGCAGGGCTGTCCAGGCCATGGGGAGGACTGTAGATGGAGGCGACCGACCTTGCGGGGGGGGGGGAGGAGGGGATGGGCCGCACCACAAGGCGCTTCCAACATCAACGGGCAGGTACCGTGGGGCCCGTGTCTCATCCCACCGAAAGCGCGTGCAAATAATGTCCTATCTCCTTCAGAAAATCCATCGCTAAGTCTAGAAGCAGTTGTAGCAGGAGGTTTGATCCGCGTCTCGGGTATTGGAGGAAGCCGCTGTACTTGGAGAGTCTGCACCACATTTGTCGTGGAGACAGTTGGAAGGCACCAGAGCTGTGGTCGAGCTTCTGGTTGCTTGTTTCATGGAGAACCGGGGGTGGTGAGTGGGAAAGTGCAAGAGAGAGTTTGGTGCTCTAGGGTCCCCGTTTATCAACGAACGATGGCCTTTACTATTTCATAGTTTTGTTCAATTTTACAACCTTTTGCCTTATTTTGTTTGATGGGAACATGTGCCCTAGAGTGGAGGCCATGCCTTGACTTTTTTCCCACTCATTGAGGTTCAATTCACACTTACGCCCATTTTTGCACCTGAAGTCCGCTTTAGACCATAATTGTTCCCGTAGTTTCATCATGGCTGTGGACAGTGGAGAGTCCACATTTCAGATACCTCCAGAAAGCTCGCATGTCCGCATTCAATGAAGTTACCTTGTTTCTGTATTCTGCATCGTGCCATAATCCGAGATGGTCTCGAGAAGCCTGATGGTGACGGAAAATAAATCAGACGGAAGTGCCGATCGAACCTTCCGTCAATACCTCCACAATTGAGTAAGGGTTGCTTCCTTGCAGACTGATCGCCATCCCAAGATTCCTCCACATGATACGCTCTCATAGCGATCGGAGACGGGGCTGGTTTCCGAATTAGGAAAGGAGCTCCAGTTAATTGGTAGCGTGCATAGTTAATGGCGAGATCCAGATTCCCTTGGCCAAGTCGGGATACAAAGGCACAGAGCATCAAGGGATTTTTCGATTATTCTCGTAAATAAACATGGAATATTCGCATTAAAGACACCGACCTCCGCGCTGAGGCTGGGCCATCCGCAGGTGTCAAGGGCTCAGTCGCGGTCGATAGTGGAAACTGCAAGTCCTCGATGTGAAGCCACGATTGCGAAAGACTTCCAATATGCGATGTTTTGAATGGACTCCGAAGGTTGTGATATGTGCATCTATATATATTCTGTAAATATCTATATGTACGAATGAATACATGGATGGGGTAATATGTTGATGCATTTGTGAGTGAAGTCTATTATTGATGGATAACGTTCGATGTGTCTCAAAAAGGTTGTTGTTAGAAACTACTTAGGCTTCTGGATTAATGTTGTTAATGTTGTTCTTATTATGATTATTTGTGATTCCTTCTAATTAAGAATAAGGATGAAGACATTTGCTTAGTGCTTTTATTTTGCACTCTAAGGCAAATAATAATAGCCTTGTATGTTGAACTGATGAACCAGACAAAAATCTCTTGGAGGATTTGAAATGAAAGAAAGAAAGAAAAAGACAGTGTACTGCACCATAACATATGTAAACTAATTTCAGGAAATTGAATTGTCATGGTTGTTTTACCCAAATTTCATGGTTAAATTTAATTGATGTTGCCAGAGTTCCACTTTTAGCACTATTTGGAATGAGTCATGATTAAAGCATGTTGTTGTTGTTGTTGTTGTTGTTTTTTTTGTTTTTTGTTTTTTGTTTTTTTTTTGATTACCATATACAATATAATATAGGGATAAGAATTAGCCATAATCCTATCTTCACCTATTAACTTTCATCACCATTCAACTTAATTGAATGATACAACCAACTCTTATATTATTCTATTGTAAATGATGAATAGAAATTTGACAAGATATATATTTGGAAGATTATTCTATAATGCAGCCATGATTAACAATCTAGACAATTCCTTACATCTTGTCAAGCTCTATTGTAGACATGGTAAAACATCTTTGATCATGCTTCACAACTACATTATACAAGTTTCTATTTGATTATTGTATGAATGTGAGCCACAATAAGAATCTCTATCAAACTTTGATAGGATTAGTGTTTAGTTAAATTTTTGGCAAAGATGCTCGATATCCTTATGAAGTTCATTTGCATGATTATAGAAAAGTATAGAAATTATAAGATTTAGATAGACAAATGAAACATTGTCAAAATCAACTACATAAATTATAGAATCTTATAGCTTTGGCAATAACCATTCTACTTCAATATATTACCATCTTTGAATGATTTTTTAATCTTTTTGAATAACACAAGAGTGTATTGAAGATTGTTTTTTCAAGATTCATATCTTTTATAATTGGATAAGAATATTAATTCATTATTTGTGTCTTATTTTAAAAATAAGTAAATTATTCCACTTCTTTTGTTGTATTTTGAAAGTTATAGAGTATCTATCTTTAAAAAAATATTATAATTATTTAACATTGATTTTTTTTAACAAAATAGAAGATTTTTTTTTTTTTTTTTTGTAAAAATTTTCATTTATCATTAGAGGTTGCAGATTACTCTTGTTTAATTTGACTTGTGAATTTTTTAAGTTATTTGAAATAAAAGATAAAATTATGGATACTATACTTTGTAAAAATAATTATAGATTTGTAACCATTGCAAAACTTTACAAGCTTGTTAATACTTTTAGAATAAAGTTTTTACATATCACAAGTGCTAACCATGGAAATATTAATCCTATGCCTATGGAAGAAGTCCAAAGTCTATATCAAGAAGTTGTGTAGTTGAAAGAAGCAGGTAGATCAATTTCACAACCAAATCTATGAAGTCTTGCTTCTACAAGTACAACAAAGAGAAGTATTATTATATTTTAAAGTTTGATAGAATAATATCAAAATTTTGAGGATTTTTGTAATAAGTCAAGGTCTATCTAAAGTTGCATCTTTTTCAATACCTTAATGGATTTATTGAAGTTGGATTCAGAGACACACTTTTATTTAGAAGTACTCTCTCTTGATTTATATCTTTGATGGAAAAGGATTCACAATTCTTTTATGATTTGAATTCATTCCTAGAAGTATTTACAATCACATTGAAAGAAAGTGATAAAAAAAGAATAACAAAGATCAAGCTCTTATTTTTACAACAAAAATCAGAATTAGCCACTATATATATTATTAAGTTTAAAAACCTTACTTGCAACATAGATTAGAATGACAAAGCTCTTATCAATCAATTTTGACATGAATTGAAGGATAACATCAAAGATTTATTATTGATAATGCTAAAAGAAAATTCTTTGAAATAATTTATCCCTCAAGCCATTGCATGCAACAATTAATTATTTAAAAAGTATTAAGAATAAAGATTTGCTTAAAAAATAACTAATCAAATAATAATAGCAGCTCCTAAATTTTCAAAAACTTATTTATTAATACCAAAACCAATATAAATTGACATGGCTTATTTTAAATTCTTTAAAAAGCAAAAAAAGACTTGATATTATTAAGAAGATTTATACTTACATTGTAGAGATGCTAAATACATAGCTCAATATTGTCTAAAGAATCAATACAATGACAAAATAAGGATAACAATTGCCAAAGAAGACAATGTGTCAAAAAATAAACTTCTTCAACTACAATAGAAAGAATATGGTTAAAATCATGTGCAATACCTAGTGAAGGTCCTATTCTCTCTTCAAATTCTTCATCTTATTTTATAATAGATGTGAGTTTAGGATCTAAAAATTACAAAGTCTTTATTTTATTAGATTTAGGAGCCTCAACTTGTTTTATAAATGAAAATTTTGTCAAAAAATAAGAAATATCTTTAATCAAAAAATTAAATCCATACATTAGAAGTCTTAGATAGTTGTTTTCTTTATTTTAGAGATATTATTCATAAAACTATTCTTTTAAATATAGTAATTAAATATCATAATAGCATAATAATATTTAATGTAATAAGATCTCTTCTTAATTTGATTATTTTAGGATCATTGTGGTTAAAAAAGTACAACATTTAGATAGATTGGATTTATTGTAATCTTAATTTTTCTTGTAGTTTATTCCAAAATTCTATTAGTTAAATAGAAATATATAAGTTTGATATATCTAGACTCTTATTAATAGATGCAAGAATTTTTATATATGAAGCAAAAAAAGAGTCATTTTTTGCTATATATGCTACACCTATTTTAAATGGTGAAAAGATGTCAAGTGACATTCTTAGATAGTATCAAGATTTTTAAGTTTTTTTTTTTAAAAATACAAATATTTTTTTAGAGCATCAATTCTATGATTATTCAATTTATTTACAAGAAAGGACTTAATTACCATTTGGACCAATTTATAGCTTATTACAAAATAAATTGATTGTACTAAAAGAATAAATTGATAAGAACTTTATTAAAAACTTTACATGCTATTTAAAATATCTATTAAAAGATCTTATTTTATTTGTGAAGAAAAAAAATGAATCTTTGTAGATGTAAATAGACTATTGAGGACTTAATAAGATTACTATTAAGAATACATATCTTCTACTTTTGATTTCACGACTTCTTGACCAACTCTATGAACCAAAGATCTATACAAAAATAAATTTACAAGAAACATACAACTTGGTTCCTATCAAAGAATGAGATAAATAGAAGATTGATTTTTAAATTAAGTATAGAAATTATGAATATAATATTATGCCTTTTGGACTCACAAATACACTAGTTGCTTTTTAATATTTCACAAATGATATTTTTTGTGAGTTTCTTAATAATTTTATTATTTATTATTTAAATAATATTCTAATCTATCATAAGAATATAAAAGAACATAAATTTTATGTTTTTCATGTATTAAAAAAACTTAGAGATGCAAGATTATATGCTAAGATAGAAAACTATGTATTTCTTCACTACTCAAGTTGACTTTTTATGTACATTATTTCAAAAATTGGTCTTATAGTTGAATTTAAGAAAATCCAAATTATCATAGATTGAAAGATTTCAAAAATAGTCAAAGATATGTAATATTTTTTAGAATTTGGGTATTATTGTTAAATCTTTATTAAAAAAGATTTATACATTTCTTATATGCTTGATATATAAAAATAAACTTGAATGGAATAAAGAAGCTAAAACATTTCTTAAACTTTAAAGACAACATTTATTTTTGTATCAATCTTATATTGTATCGACTTTTCTAAGGCATTCTTCATAGAAACACATGCATCAAAATTTTTATGGATATTATTTTGTCGAAATGGAAGAAGATGATAAGCTCCAGTTGATAGCTTTTTATTCTAGGAAATTTTTAGCAGCCAAGATTAATTACAAGATTCAAAATAAAGAGCTTCTTGTAATTGTGGATTCATTTCAAAAATAGTATTTTTATTTAAAAGATGCTTTTAATCTAGTCACATTGTATATGGATTACAAAAATCCCAAGTACTTCATATCAGCATATATTTTGAATTTTTTTTAAGCCCATTGAAGCATGTCCTTATCAAGATTTGATTTCAAGATTACTTATTGATAATTTTTTTTTTTATCACACATCATTTTTAAATATTCTTATCTTACACCAAAAGATGGAAATGTAACTTTTGATTAATAAAGAATGATCCTATCGAAGCTTGAGTATTTTTACCAGAATGAATAAAAAAATCAATATTGATAATTGATTCAAACTTTTAGAAACAAGTTCAATTGAATATATCTTTTGATCATTTTGTTTTTAATATTAAGAATAATTCTTCCAAGTCTCATGATATTTTTAAGTTTAAGTTTGAAAATAATATATTCTATTTAAAGAAAAATGATATATTCTAAAAGAAAAATTATTATTATATGTTCTCAAGTTTATCATGACTTTTCAAGAGCTAAATATTTTGGATATAGCAAGACTCTGAAGCTAATATCAAAAAAAATTTGGTCGCCTCGAATGAAGAAGGTAATCAAAGACTTTATACAATTATGTGATATTTTTTCAAGATTCAAAACTCCTCATCATTGACTATATAGGCTTCTTTAGCCATTACCTATTTAAAAATAAGTATAGTCTTTTTTTTTATGAATTTTATCATGGATCATCCAATCTCAAGTTTTTATGATTTTATATTCTTAGTATTTGATTATTTTACTAAAATAGCATATTTTATACCATGTATAAAATCTATTCTATGTGAAGAAGAAACTAATTTTTTTCTTAATAATATCTATAGCTATTATGAAATTTCTAAGGATATTATATCAAATAGAAGGATTCAATTTGTATGAATATTTAAAAAAATTCTTTTTTAAAATTTTAAACATAGATATAAAGCTTTCTTTAGCTTTTCATCTTCAAACTAATGGACAAATAGAAATGATAAATTAAAATTTTGAGTAGTATTTAAAATATACCATTAATTATCATTAAAATGATTGAACAATTTTTTTTGCCATTAACAAAGTTTACATACAATAGTTTGATACATTTTACTTCTCAAAAAATATCTTTCTCTTCTAATTATAATTATCCTCTATGACTTGATATTTTTGACTTTTCAAAAATTAATAATCTTGTAATACAAGATTTGGCAAATTATTTTACAAATCTATATACAACAATAAAGATGCAATTAAAGTAAGCTCAAGAATGATAAAAAAAATCAATGCAAATGCCTATTTCAAGGAACAACTATAATTCAATGTGAATAACAAGGTATGTTTACTTTATTACAATATGAAGATTACTTGTCTTTGTAATAAATTAGACTATTATAAGGTTAGATCTTTTTTTATTTGTAAATAAGTCAATTCTGTTGCTTATCAATTACATCTACTAAAGTTTATGAAGATCCATCCTATATTCCATGTATATTTTTTAAACCATATATAATAGTAAATATCTTGGAAAGAAAAAAAATGCCACCTCTTCATACAGAAGTAGATAATAATCAAGAGTTTGAGGCAGAAGAAGTCTTTGGATCAAGGTGGTACTAAAATAGGTTAAAATATCTTGTTCATTAATATAGATATGATATTAATAAACATACATGTGAGCTAACAAAGAATCTTATAAATATAGTAAAGAAAATTGATGCTTTTTATCAATGATATTTTTAAAAACTAAAATGAAGAATAACAAGATCTATAAAAGATAATAATTGTTCTTTCTAAAATTTATCTGTAGAAGAGAAAATAATGTCATAAACATAAATATTTATTCCAATAATTATCTATAGGATTAATTAGATATAGATAAAAATATATTAATTTTATAATATCTAAAAAGTTTTTAGAAGCTTTATAGATGCGGTTTTTATTTTACACATGTATGTAGTTAATTGATAGGTTAAAAAGTTGGTCAATAAATTAATTATATATTACATATTTTGGCATCTTATGGAACAATCTAATTATATATCATGCATATAAATAAAATACTTTGCAAGTTAAGAAATGTGGTGCATATAAAGATAATTTATCTTGTAAGTTAAAATATATATCTTGTACAATCAACATGTGTTGGAGGTCCTATAGAACTTCACTACATAGCTTCTAGTTAGATAATATATATTAAAATAAGAGTGAAGCCTTCTTCACTCTTGTCAATGCTTTTTTAATCTTTAATTTTATTTGAAGACTTTCTACTCTTCTTATCTTTAATAATAGCCATTTTAATTCAATTTATTACCATCTTTGAATGATTTATTACTCTTTTTGAGTAACACAAAAGTATGTTGAGGATTTCTTTCTTCTAAATTTAGTGAGCTTCAACCATTGGAAGATGTTGACAAAAATAATTTTGTAACTCATCTTAAGAATCCATAGATAATAAAGAAATGAATAGCAAAGCTATACACAAAAATAATGCTTCAACTTACTAATCTAAAGAAGTTCAATCACCACATTCTAAATTTAAGGAAAATTTCAACAAAATTGAGATATTGGAAGTAAATAATATTATTTAGCTAAAATAATCTTTATTATCATTTTTTTATAGTATTATTAATCAAGAAAGAGCCACTTTTTTTAGCTATCAAGGATATGAAGCAAGATTTCTATACTACTAGTTATAAAATTTCTTTATCTTTATAAGTATTAATAGAATTCCTAAAGATACCACTTGATGTGGCCTCAATTGAGCCATCCATAATTTGGCTATTAAATAAGAAAACCACTCAATTCAATTAAAGCTCTATATTATATTTGTTAAGTCTTTCTGTTTGTTTATACTTATTTCATATTTAAAAGATTCCTTCCATCTATGATAAGTAGCTTGCTCTATTTTGTAGACCTAAGAACTACCTAAAGACTAAAAAACTTTAAATGTAAGAATTTAACTTACATATGATCTATGATATGATTGATATGATTTACTCAAAATATTAAAATATATGATACTTAGAAGCATTTGTCTAGGATATGAATCTTAAAAAATTAATAAATCTATATACTTTTATGTCACTCAAAAAGAATAAAAAATTTATACACTCTTATGTTGCTCAAAAAGACTAAAAAATCACTCAAAAATGATATAATATTAAATTAGAATAATTATTACCAAAGATAAGAAGACTAAAAAGTCTTCAAATAAGACTAAAGACTAAAGAGGTATTGACAAGAATGAAAAAAGCTTCATTCTTAATTCCATATATACTATCTTTTAGGAGCTATATGACAATGTCTTATAAGACCTCTAACACATGTTTAATTTGTAAGATACATATTTTAACTTGTAAAGCAAGTTTCTTATATGTATACTACATTGTTAACTTGTACCACAAGCTATCTACACATATAATATATGACTAAGTTTTTAACATATCAATCAACTATAAACATATATAAAGCCAAATATGCATCTTTATAACTTCTAAGAAGCTTTGGCATAAGACAATATTAAATTTATTTATATTTATCTTCTATCTAATATTTTTTATTTAGATAAATATGCATATCTATGATATAACCTCCTTTCTAAGAATAAGTTCTATGAGGAGTAGTCATCATATGTTCATGAAGTCAAAGAGATGGAAAATTATATTTGTTACATACCTTGATCTTTGTTTTCTTCCAAAGTGGTTGATAAGTCTCTTAGCCACCAATAATGTCTCATTTTAGGACAATAAAATCACCTAATTATTTAATTATTATTCAAGTATTTATAACTTTTTTCAAAAAAAATATTTGTAATACTATCAAGAGTTGTTCTTACTTCTAATAAAATCATCAAGCATCAAAAATCTCTTCTAAGATCCTAATATCGATTGTATTGTATCATGCCATCTATTCAATGAAATACTTGTTATTTTTAAAGATCTTCATGTCAATTTGTGATCATGAAGGCTATAATAATCATAATATTTTATCTTGTAAGACAACAAATAATAGCTTTTGAGTTGAATATGTTGGTTATTGATTCTTCATTTATTTAATGCCACAAATACATATAAACTACAAATAAAGATACAAGGTAAAATACAATCTTTCTTCAACTACATTTCTTTTACAACAAAGATTTGCTATTCTTTATTTTAATTGTGATGGATGTCATCAATAAAAAAAACATCAATCTTCTTTGTTATATTTTCCAAATTCTTAGTTGTCTTCTATGTATATTTATTAATATTATATTTGTATCAATGAAAAAGATATTTTAACTTATTTTGGTGTTGCCTTAAGTTTTTAAGGACAAAAACTTGATGAAAACAAATAAATAAGTGAGACTTTTTTAAAGAATTATAAAAAAATAGAAATAAAGAAGTATGTATATTAAAAAAGAAATTGGAACTACTATTACCAAATCATAAGAAAACTAGAGACTTCTTGAAACTAGACTTGGAGCAAGAAAAGAATGAGTTTTATAAGGAGTAGTGATCACATGTTGAAGAAGTCTAAGATATAACAAATTACATTCTTCATCTCTATTATGTTGTCTTGAAGGTTATGATAATTGCAATTTCGTGTCCAATAAGTTAGTAAATAATGGCTCTTCAGTTAAATTTGTTTGCTGTTAGATTTCTATTTCTTTAACATTACAATTATATAGAAATTATAAATAAGGATAAAAGGTAGAATGCAATCTTTTCTAAATTGTAGTTCATTTATAGCAAAGATTTGTTATCATTCATCTTAGTTTTGATGGAAGTTGTTGATAAAAATATTTGGACTTTTCTATTGTATTTATAAGATTTTTTGGTGGTTCCTATGTAAGTTTGCTAATATTATATCTACGTCAATGAATAAGATATTTCAATCTAACTTGATGTCACCTCAAGTCTAAAACTTTTTTGATATCAAATTCTTGATTATTATCCACTTCAATAAAACATGGTGGTATTTGTCTTTTCCTCAAAATATTTACTATCTTATATGGCTCCAAAAGAAATACATGAAATATAAGATGGATTTTCATAAACTCTAGTAGATACAATCATTAAGTTATTAGATTGACTTGTTTACAAATAGAAAATAGTTCAAGTCTACTATAATCTCATTTGTTACAAAGACAAATAATCTTAATATTACAACAAAGTAATCATATCTTATTACCAATATAGAAATGAAGTTGTTGCTTATAATAGAAATCTACATTATTTTTTTGTTGTTCTTGAACTTCTTTTAGTTGTACTTTATTGTTGTATGTAGCTTAAAGAAATGATTTGCCAAATCTTTTGCCATAGGATTATTAACTTTTAAAAAGTCAAAAGCATTAAATCATAGATGATAACTATAATTAATAAAAAAAGATATTTATTATATAAAAAATGAATTATATTATTATAAGAAAATTTTACCAATAGAAAAAGAGTTGTTCAATCATCTTATTGGTAGTTGATGGTATAATTCAAATTTTGCTTCAAAACTTGATTTTCATCCTTTATTTATCCATCAATTTAAGGATGGAAAATCAAAGATAGTTTTATGTCTATTTTTATAATCTTGAGAATTATTCTCTAAAACCTTGATACAAATTAAATTTTCATATCTAATATAATATCTTTAGGTAATTCATGATAGTCACATATATTATTAAAGAAAAATTTAGCTGTTTTTTTATTCATAATAGATTTTGTAGATGATATAAAATATACCATCTGAATGAAATGATTTACTATCACAAATGTGGAATTATAAGAACTTTAGATTAAAAGATCTATGATAAAATCTATAGAAACAGAAGACCATAGTTTTTCTAAAATGGATAATGGTTGAAAAAGTCTATAAAGTCAATAATAGAAAGTTTTTGATCTTAAGCAAAAATCATAAGATTATACAAAATCTTTGACCGCCTTTCATATTTGAAGCTACTAAAAAATTCCTAGATATTAATTCTAAAGTCTTATTATATTCAAAATGTCATGTTATTGAAAAGTGGTAATGAGCTTGAAGAACATGTAATCAAGCTTTATCTTTTAGAACATACAAGCATTATTTAAAATATAATAATTTTTTAAAAAAATTCAAAATTAAAAATTCAAAGTATAATGAGACTTTGAAGAATTTTTCTTAATATCATGAATAAGAGGATCAAAAGACATACTTGATTTAACTTGCTTAATAAAATTTGAGTCAACACTTAGTCTTGATTTTATTGCTCAAACATGAAGATGCTTTGATTTTAAGAAAATTGTCTATTGTTGATCAAAAGCGGTATTTTTTTCTTTTAGTAGAAGGTAAGATTATCTAGAGAGTGTATTTAATAAACCTTATTATTTTTCTTGTCAATAAGTAATCTTGAATTTAAAACTTATCAAAGTCATGTTCTAGCAAGCTTGAGGATGATTTAAAATGAATGTTGATATAAAATACTTAAAGTTTTTATGATCTATATACATAATGATTAGATTAAGAGCGCCTTCTAAATAATAGTGCCATTTTTGAAACAAATTGGCAATTATAAAAAATTCTTTATTGTACATCTTGTAGTTAATCTTGACTGCTTAAATTTTTTTGGAATAAAAAGCTATTGGATGAAATTTATCATCTATTCTCATTTGTGACAATACAATATCCAAAGCAAAGTTTGATGTATTTGTTTTCATAAAAAATGACATAAAAAAGTCGATGCAATACAAAATTGATGTAGAAACGAAGGATTTTTTTAAAGCTTCAAATACTACTTTTGTTTCTTGATTCAATTGAAGTTTGTCTTTATAAGTCAAATATTTAAGTGGAGATGTAACTTAAGAAAATTCCTTGATGAAGATTTGATAGTAGTTGGCAAATTAAAAAAAAACATTAGATATCTCTTATCATTTTTGAGATCTTTCAATCCATAATGGTTTGAATTTTTTTAGGATCCATTGTAAGTTTATCATTTGAAATGATGTATTCTAAAAATTCAACTTGAGTAGTGTAAAATATATAATTTTCTATGTTGGTATAGAATTCCATATTTTTTAATTTTTTTAATATATGACAAATATAAAGTTCATATTCTTTTATATTCTTAGAATAAATTAAAATGTTGTCTAGATAATAGACAACAAAATCCTCTAAAAACTCTCAAAAGATATTATTCAATAGATGTTGGAAAGTTGTTGGTGCATTTGTAAGTTCAAAAGGCATGACATTATATTCAAAATATTTGTACTTAGTTCAAAATACAATCTTCCATTCATCTCCTTTTTTGATACATATTACATTGTATACCTCTCATAGATCTTTTTTTTGTTTAGATCTTAACTTGATTCAATTAATTGAGAAGTCTAGATATGAGAGATAGTAGATATCTATTCTTTATGGTGATCTTATTTAATCCTTAATAATTGAGTCACATCTATAATAATCCATCTTTTTTCTTTACAAATAAAATTGAAGCTCCTACTAGAGATTTGGAATGGCATGTAAAGTTCTTGGCAAAATTCTCTTCAATATACTCTTTGAATTTAGCCAACTCATTTTGTGATAAACTATAGATTTTTCCAAATGGCAATTGAGCATCTTGTCAAAGATCAATTAAATAATCATAGGAATGATATTCTAAAAAAGTATTTACATTCTTTTTTTCAAATATATCTTGAAAATCTTGATATTGGCTAGAAATGCTTTCTGAAGTCTTTCCACTATTAAAAACATGAGTAATATGAATGACACAAGGTGATTCTTTTTCTGTAGCATGTAAAAAAATTCTAGTACTTACAAATATAGGTTTGGTTGTATTAGTCTTATGATTTTTTATTTAATTAATTATACTCTTAATTATAATTTCTAAAAATAAAAGAATACAAAAAAATCTAATTTATTTTAAGATTATACTTTTTTAATCACAAGAGATCTAAATGAGTAGATTAAAAAGAGATATAATGATATTAAATACTATTAAGCTACTATGACTATTAATTATTACTTCTAAAAGAAATGTTTCATGAATAGTGTTTTCAAAGGACAATGGACAACCATATATGATTTTTATATGAACTTGCTTTATTTTCTTTATTAATAATATATAATATCTTTTAATAAAATCTTCATCTAAAAAATAAGTCAAGGCTCCTAAATCTAGCAAAGTAGAGGCTTTGTAATATTTAGGTCCTAAACTAACATCTATTATAAAATAAAGAAAGGTTTTTGAGGAGGGAATAGGACCTTCATTAGGTGTTATATAAGGTTATAATTGCATAATCCCTATTTTAGCTAGAGAAACTTATTTTCCAACATACTATCTTCTTTGATAGTCGTACTTCTCATTTTATGATTGTATTGCTTCTTTGAATAATATTAAGCAATGTGCTTTGATTCTCCATAATATAAACATAATTATTTTTCATAATGACAAGTCTTTTCTTACTCAATAAGATGTTTGAAATATACTATATTAATTTGCATATCCTCTACTTCTAAAGGTATGTATTGAAAAGACATTGATATTGCCATTGAATTGTAATAACGTTGATGCCTACTTATGCAATTCTTAGATTGAGATTCAAAAAGTCAATTATCACCTTTTATAGCAAAAATAATTATTTGATTCAATTTTTTGAAGATTAGATAAATTGAGCATCAATTTCTTTATTTCATATTGTAATCTATAAAAAATTTGATTAATGAGTGTTGCATCATTACACTTATTATCAATTGTAAGTTGTCTAAACTATGAAGCATACAATTTTACAAATTGATTTTCTTATTACAAAATATGAATCTTATTTGTTGTAATACAAATTGTATTATATTTTCTATACAGAGATCAAATCTCTACTAAAAAAAGTTTTAAATTTTTCAATATTAAATCACATCATTTAAGAAAATATAAAAACCATCATAATGCAAAATTAAAAAATAATATTTCAACAAATTCAACTTATGATTATAGAGTTGTGTAGCTTTGGGATTGAAGTTCAAGTGCCAATTATACTTGATTGATGAATCCTTAAAGCTTTTTTTTTTCTACCATCAAACTTCTCATGTTAGATAATTTTTAGTTCTCTAGTGCTTGAATATTATTCTATTCTAGAAAAAGGAATATGATTTAGTGCAAATGTTAAAGTAGCTCCAATTATCTCTATAATTCTACTTTTTGTCATTCATATTCTCCTTTGTGGTAGTAAATTAAGTAGATACATTGTAAGTATTAATTCTTTCAATATTCTTGTATATATGCCATTGCATTCTTCATTTTGATAAGCTTTTTTATACTAATACTTAGAATAAAAGAATTTCCTAATATCACTAAAGATAAGTAAAAGAAAGAACTTGAAAGAAAAGAAAATACTAAAAATAATATGAATTTAAAAAAAGGTAATCTGAGACTTCTAATATACTTATGTCATATCAAAAAAAAGAAATAATCCACTTTTAATTAAAAAAAGACAAAGCACTAATATTACAAGTGGATTATTGTGAATCTATCAAGCTTAAAAAATTGACAAAAATAAGTAAATAAATGAGACTTTTTCAAAGATATATAAAAAAATAAAAATAAGAAATTATGTATATTAAAAAAAATTAGAATGACTATTACTAAAAGACAAAAAAACTAGAGCCTTAAAACTAGACTAGAAGCAAGAAAGAGTTGACAAGAGTGGAGAAGGCTTCATTCTTACTTCTATATATACTATTTATCTAGGAACTAAGTAGTGACATTTTATAGGACCTCCTAAATATATTGACTTTGCATAATACGTATCTTAACTTGTAAAGAGAGTTTTTTTATATTAGTACTACATAGTTAGCTTGTTCTCCAAGCTATCAATATGTATGATATATGATTAACTTGTTGACCAAGTTTCTAATCTACCAATCAACAGTGAATACATATAAAATAAAAGCAATATCTATGAAGCTTCTAAAAAGCTTTTCTAAAAGATATTATAGAATTTATCTATTTTTAATTATTTTCATTTATTCATATAATATAGGTAATAATTATAATAAAAATATATTTGTGATATAGGTCTAAGACTTCTTCTACCTTAAATTCTTGATTACTATCTACTTTAATAAGAAGAAATGGTATTTTATCATTTTTTTGAGGTATTCATTATCTTACATAGATCAATAAGAGCAATGTAAAATATGGATGGATCTTCATAGACTTTTGGTAGATATAATAAATAAGCAATTAGATTTTTTTTTTTTACAAATAGAATTGATTCAAGCCTAAAATAATCCAACTTATGACAAGGACAATTAGTCTTGATATTGCAACAAACTAAGTATATCTTATTGCTAATGTAGAATTGAGGTTGTTTCTTGCAATAGACATCCATGCTGATGTTTTGTCATCCTTGAGCTTTTTTTAATTATGCCTTCATTGTTGTATGAAGCACAAATAAATAATTCACTTAATCTTCCATCCAAAGATTATTAACTTTTGAAAAGTCAAAAATATCAAGTTGTGGATAATAACAATAATTAGTAAAGAAAATTATTTATTAAATAAATGAATTTAACATATCATTATAATAAAAATCTTTTAATATTAGTGCCAAAATCTTGTTGTATCCAAAATATTTGGTTGTTGAAAAATCATGATGAGCTTGAAGAACATGTAACTATACTTTTTTTTTTTCGAAACATATAATTATCCTTTAAAATAAAGTAGATTATTTTTGAACTCAAACTTAGAAGTCTCTTGAAGTTCAAAAAATTATTCTTAATGGGCTTGGTAACAATTCAAAACAGAAGCTAACATGAAATACTTAAGGTTTTTGTGATCCATATATACAGTGACTAGAATAGAAGTACCTTTTAGATTGTAATGGCATTTTTAAAATGAATCAATGATTGCAAGAAGCTCTTTGTGATGGATCTTGTGGTGAATCACAGATGTCAAGAATTCTATAAAATGAAAAGCTATTGGATGGAGCTTATCATTTGCTCTCATTTATAACAACATTGCACTTATAGCAAAATTTGATGCATCTACTTTTATAAAGAATACCTTAGAAAAATTGACACAATATAAGATTGGCACAAAAATAAATGTTGTCTTTAAGACTTTAAAAGATACTTCAATTTCTTTTCTCTACTCAAGTTTTTCTTTACATATAAAATGTATAAAAAAAATTACAACTTGAATTTTTTTTGATGAAGATTTGATAATAATTAGCAAATTTGAAAAAACATTGTAAGTGTCTTATTTTTTTTTGAAAACCTTCTAATTTATGATAGTTTGGAAATTTTTAGGGTCCATTATAAGGCCATCATTTGAAATGATATATTATAAAGATTCAACTTGAATAGTGTGAAATACATACTTTTTTATCTTAGCATATAATCCTACATCTCTAAGTTTTTATAGCATACAATAAACATGAATTTTATGCTCTTATATATTTTTAGAATAGATTTTAATATTTTTAAAATAATAAATGATAAAATTAATAAAAAAATTATGAAAGATATCATTCATTAGATGTTGAAAAGTAGTATATATTCATGAGTCTAAAAGGCATGACATTATATTTGAAATGCCTATACTTGGTTTGAAATGTAGTCTTCTATTCATCTCATTTTTTGATGTGTACCAAGTTCTATATTCTTCATAGATATAATTTTGTACAAATCTTTGCTTGATAGTATTGATTAAAAAGTCTTGAAATTAAACATAGAGGATACTTATTTTTAATGGTGATCTTATTGAGTCTTTGATAGTCTATACACATTTGCAAAGATCTATCTTTTTTCTTCACAAATAAGATAGAAGTTCCTATTGGAGATTTAGAATGACATATTGTGAATCATAGAATTGATTTATTGGTGTATTTTAGTGCAAAAATATACTTATGATGCTTAGAGTTATTAGATCAATGAATTAGTATTGGAATTTTGAAATAAATAGCAAAAAAATAGAAAATTAATTACTAAAATAAGTCTCTTGTAGAATTTTATTTTAAAAAATGTATTTAAAATAAATATATTTTTAAAATTAGCTAATATAAATTTATTATTTTATGATAAAAGTATTATTATCATTAAATATTTAATTGGTTTTTTTTTCTCTTTTATTTTAGATTGTTGTATGTAAAGATTTTTGGACTCCATTCTTATAGAGTTTCTTTGATTTTTTAGTACTTATATGTATGTGATCATTCATCAAAAGAGAATTTTGTATCTATTATAAAAAAATTATCAACTAAGTATAGCGATCATTTGTTTAGTAGTAGTTTCTTGATCTTCTTTGTTTTGTTACAAAAGGTATTTTTGACTTTTTGATATGTTGTCTTTCAATAGTGGTCTATTGAATGCAATCAATTGTAATATTGTTATTGTAATTTTTCTTTTGCTATGGTTTTGGTTGCCATTCAACTAGTGGATGTTCTTGAAGTGGCAATATTGTATCAATACAAAGATTATTTTTTCAGTGCTGGTGTCAAGGACGAGAATTCGATGAAAAAATAATTCAGACAAGTGAGCCTTCACTCAAAGAAAGGTAACAAAATATAAGTAAGTAAGTATGTATATTGAAAGAGAAACTGGAATGGCTATTGCCAAAAGACAAGAAAACTAGAAATCCTTGAAACTAGACTGGAAGCAAGAAAGGAGTTGACAAGAGTGAAGAAGCCTTCACTCTTGTCTCTATATATACTATCTACCTAAGGGCTACGTGGCGACATTCTATAGGACCTCCAATATGTGTTGACTTTGTAGGGCACATGCCTTGACTTACAAGGCAAGTTTTTCTACGTGTGGGCCACATAGTTAGCTTGATCTTCAAGCTAACAACATGTGTGGCACATGGCCAACTTGTTGACCACGTTTTTAATCCAAAAAGCCAATTAAAGATACCTATAAAGTCAAAGCAGCGTCTAGGAAGTTTCTAAGAAGCTTCCATATTAAATATTATAGAATTAACTTACTTTTACCTACTTTTACTTACTTCTACCTATTTCTATATGTAATTATTAGCTTACATGATTATGGCCGTGACATTGCCCCCCCTTCTAGAGACGAGTTGCACGAGGAGCGGTCATCATATGTTGAGGAAATCTATGATGCGACGAATTGTATTCGCCACATACTCTGATCTCTGTTCTCTTTGAAGATGATTGATAGGGCCTCTCAACCATCGGTAGTATCCCATACCAGGGCGGGAAGACCACCCAGTTATTTGATCATTGTTGAGGCCTTCGTAACTTCCTTCGAATAGAATATTTGAAACACCATCAAGAGTTGTTCCTTCCTCTAGAAAAATCACCAAACATCAGGAGTCCCTTCCCAAATCGTGATACCAAACGCGTTGTATCTCACCATCTATTCGAGAAAGAACATGTTATTCTTGAAGATCTTCATCTCGATTGCGTCGTCTTGAAGGTTGTGACAATCGTAATGTCTCGTCCGGCAGGTCAGCAAATGAAGGCTCTTGAGTTGAATCCGTTGGTTGTTGGTTCTCCATCTCCTGAGCGCCACTACTACAATGAAGCTATGAACAAGAATTGAAAGTAGAATGTTATCTTGCCTAGATGTTGTTTCTTTTATAAAGAAGGTTTTCATCTTGCTTTTGATAGATGTCGTCAATAAAAAGCCTCCACCGCCTTTGGTGCATTTGTAAGATTCTTTATTGGCTCCCATGTGTGTTCACTAATACTATATCCACGCCAATGGACAAGATATTCTAATTTATTTCGGTGCCGCCTTGAATCTAAGACTTCTTCTACTTCAAACTCTTCATTATTGTCCACTTCTATAGGAGGAGGTGGAGCTTGTCATCTTCTTGGTATGTCCACTGTCTTGTATGGTTCAAGAAGAGACACGTAAAATACTGGATGGATTCTCATTGATTTCGATAGATATAAACGATATGCAATTGGATTGATTTGTGTAGAAATAGAAAATGGTCCCAGCCTTCGATAGTCCAACTTGTCACAAGGACGAGTGGTCTTGATATTGCGACGAAGTAGCCATACCTTATCACCCAAGATGAATGATGGTTGTTCCTTTCGATAGACATCCGCATTGGTCTTTTGTTGTTCTTGAGCCTCTTTTAACTGCGCCTTCATCGTTCCATGTAGCTCTGATAAATAAATTGCCAAATCTTTCACAGCAGGATTATCAACATTTCAAAAGTCAAAAGTATCAAGTCGTGGATGATAACCATAATTAGAAAAGAAAGGTGTTTGTTTTATAGAAGAGTGTACCGTGTTATTGTAAGCGAACTCTGCGAATGGCAAAAGAGTTGTCCAATCATCTTGTTGGTAATTAATGATACATCTTAAATATTGCTCCAAAACTTGATTAACACGCTCCGTTTGTCCATCAATTTGAGGATGGAATGTCGAAGATAGTTTTATATCTACTTTAAGAATCTTGAAAAGAATCTGCCAAAATCTTGATATAAATTGAGTTCCCCTATCTGATATAATATCCTTGGATAATCCATGATAGCGATAGATATTGTCAAGAAAGAGCTTAGCTATTTCTTCACCTGTGATAGATTTTGTATAGGGTACAAAATGTGCCATCTTGGTAAAACGATCTACTATCACAAATATAGAATCATAAGAACCTAAGATTGGAAGATCCGTGATAAAGTCCATAGAAACAGAAGACCATGATTGTTCTGGAATAGGTAATGGCTGAAGAAGTCCAAAAGGTCCATGATGAGGAGTTTTTGATCTTGAGCAAATATCACATGATTGTACAAAATCTTTAACTGCCTTTCACATTTGAGGCCACCAAAAATCCCTAGATATCAACTCCAAAGTCTTATTATATCCGAAATGTCCTACCGCTGGAAAGTGGTGACGAGCTTGAAGAACACGTAAACGTGCTTCTCCTTCTGGAACATATAGGCGTCCTTCGAAATAGAGTAGGTTGTTCTTGAATTCAAATTTAGATGGATCATGAGATTTAGAAGAATTGTTCTTGATATCAAGAACAAGAGGGTTTGAAGACATACTTAACTGGACTTGCTTAAAGAAAGTTAAATCAACAGTCAATGTTGATTTTATTGCTTGAAGATAAAATTGTTCCGGCTTCAAGAGAACTGTTCTTTGTTGCTCAAAAGCCCCATCTCTTTCTTTTGGTGCAAAATAAGAACGTCTAGACAAGGCATCAGATAAACCTTGTTGTTTTCTTGGCCGATAAGTGATGATGATCTCGAATCTTGATAAAGACATGCTCCAACGAGCTTGGCGACGATTTAATACGCGTACTAACATATAGTATTCAAGGTTCTTGTGATCCGTATACACGGTGATTGGACTAGAAGCGCCTTCTAGATAATGATGCCATTCTTGAAAAGAATCCACAATTGGAAGAAGTTCTTTGTCGTGGATCTCATAATTGATTTCTGTTGCTGAGAATTTTCTTGAATGAAAGGCTATTGGATGAAGTTTGTCATCTGTTCCCATTTGTGATAAAATCGCACCGAAAGCAAAGTCCGATGCATCTGTTTCCATAAAAAATGCTTTGGAAAAATCAACACGATACAAGATTAGTGCAGAAACAAACCTTGTCTTCAAAGATTCAAAAGCAACTTGTGCTTCTTGATTCCATTGGAGTTTGTCTTTACAAGTCAAACGTGTAAGTGGAGCTGGAACTCGAGAGAAGTCTTTGATGAAGATCCGATAGTAGTTGGCAAATCCCAAAAAATATTGGACATCTCTTACAGTTTTTGGGATCTTCCAGTCTATAATAGTTTGAATTTTCTTAGGATCCATCATAAGTCCATCATTTGAAATGATGTAACCTAAGAAATCGACTTGAGTAGTGTGGAATACACACTTTTCTATCTTGGCATAGAGTCCTGCATCTCTTAATTTTTGTAACACAAGACGAACATGAAGTTCATGTTCTTTTAGATTCTTAGAATAGATTAAGATGTCGTCTAGATAACATACCACAAAATCGTCCAAAAATTCTTAAAAAATATCATTCATTAGATGTTGAAAAGCTGCTGGTGCATTTGTAAGTCCAAAAGGCATGACGTTGTATTCAAAATGTCCATACCTAGTTCGAAACGCAGTCTTCCATTCATCTCCTTCTTTGATGCATACTAGATTGTATGCTCCCCGAAGATCTATTTTTGTATAGATCTTAGCTTGATTCAGCTGATCAAGAAGTCCGGATATTAAAGGTAGTGGATACATGTTTTTGATGGTAATCGTATTGAGTCCTCGATAATCAACCTTACATTCGCAATGATCCATCTTTTTTCTTCACAAATAGAATTGGAGCCCCTGCCAGAGATTTAGAATGGCGTATGAAGTTCTTGGCTAGATTTTCTTCAATATACTCCTTGAGTTCAGTCAACTCATTTTGTGATAAACTATAGATTGGTTCGAATGGCGGTTGTGCTCTTTCTTGAAGGTCAATTGAGCAATCATAGGGACAATGTTCTGGGAGTGTATCCGCATTCTTTTTTTTCAAATACATCTTGAAATTCTTGATATTGGCTTGGAATGCCACTTGAAGTCTTTTCATTAGTAGAAACAGGTGTGGCATAAATAATATATGTTGTTTCTTTTATAGCAGCATGCAAGAAAGCTTTTATACCTATAAATATGGGTTTAATTGAACTGGACTTATGACTCTCTACTTGCTTAACTACACTGTTAGTTGTACTTTTAGAGAAAGTAAGAGTTCGGAAAATCAAGTCTATTTGAGGGTTGTACTTTTCTAACCACGATAAACCTAAAGTGACTGGATTAGAAGGAGATCTAATGATATTAAATACTACAAAACTATTATGATCATTGATTATTACTTCTATAGGAAGGGTTTCGTGAGTAATATCTCCAGAAAACAATGGGAGACCATCTATGACTTCTACATGAATAGGTTTAGTTTTCTTTACTAAAGATATGCTATGTCTTTTAGTAAATTCTTCATCTAAAAAATACGCTGAGGCTCTTGAATCTAACAAGGCACAGACTTTGTAATGTTTAATTCATAAAATAACATTTAATGTAAAACAAGGAGAGGGCTCTGAGGAGAGTATAGGACCTTTACTAGATGTTGTGCAAGGTTCCACCCGCACGGTCCCTATTGTAGCTGGATAAACTCGTTTTCCAACATATTATCTTCTTTCACAACCATACTCCTCATTTTGTGATTGCGTCATTTTTTTGGACAATGTTGAGCAGTGTGCTTTGGTTTTCCACAATATAAACATAATCCCTCTTGACAACGACGAGTCTTTTCTTGCTCAGTAAGAGGTTTGAAACATACTGTATCAATTTGTATATCCTCTACTTCCGAATGTATGTATTGAAGAGGTGTTGGTATTGCCATTGAATTATAGTAACGTTGAGGTCCACTTGTACAGTTCTCAGATCGGAATTCAAAAAGGCGATTGTCGCACTTCACAGTAAAGTCAATTGCTTGACTCAATGTTTGAGGATCAGGTAAGTTGAGCATTAATTTTTTTACCTCGTATTGTAATCCGTAGAAAAATTGGCTAATAAGTGCAGTATCATCCCACTTGATATCAGTTGTGAGTTGTCAAAATTGTGAAGCATATAACGTTACTGATCGATTGCCTTGTTGTAAAATACCGATCTTATTGGTTGCAACACGAATTGCATCATGTTCTCCATACATGGATCGAAACTTCACCAAAAAAGCCTCTAGATTATCCAATATTGGATCTCGTCGTTCAAAAAAAGATGAAAACCACGATAATGCCGAACCTGAAAGAAGCGTACCAATGAATCTAACTTGTGATCTTGGAGTTGGATAGCTTTGGAGTTGAAGTTCAATCACAAGTTGCACTTGATTGATAAATCCTCGAAACTTGGATTTGGTGCCATCAAATTTCTCGGGTAGGGCAATTCTTGGTTCTCTAACATTTGAAGGGCATTCCACCATAAGAGAAAGGATATGGTTTGGTGCAGATGTTGAAGCAGCTCCAACCATTTCTATATCTTCACTTCCTGCGAATCTTGTTGCTCCTTGTGGTGGTAAATTGAGTTGATGCATCGCAAGCATTAACTCCCTCAATTGCTCTTGCATTTGTGCCATTGCACTCTTCATTTCAAGAAGTTCTGCCATGATAACACTTAGAAGAGAGAAGATGTCTAATATCGCTCAAGACAAATAGAAGAGAGGACTTGCGGTCAAAGAAAATGCTAAGGACAATATCTGTTTAGAAGAGGGTAATCCGCAACTTCTAATACGCTTATATCTTATCAAGAAAAAAGGGTAATCCACTCTTAATCAAGATTAGACAAAACTCTGATATTGTAGGTGTACTCTTGCCAATCTTTCAAGGACAAGAACTCGATGAAAAAACAATTCAGACAAGTGAGCCTTCACTCAAAGAAAGGTAACAAAATATAAGTAAGTAAGTATGTATATTGAAAGAGAAACTGGAATGGCTATTGCCAAAAGACAAGAAAACTAGAAACCCTTGAAACTAGACTGGAAGCAAGAAAGGAGTTGATAAGAGTGAAGAAGCCTTCACTCTTGTTTCTATATATACTATCTACCTAAGGGCTACGTGGCGACATTCTATAGGACCTCCAATATGTGTTGACTTTGTAGGGCACATGCCTTGACTTACAAGGCAAGTTTTTCTACGTGTGGGCCACATAGTTAGCTTGATCTTCAAGCTAACAACATGTGTAACACATGGCCAACTTGTTGACCACGTTTTTAATCCAAAAAGTCAATTAAAGATACCTATGAAGTCAAAGCCGCATCTAGGAAGTTTCTAGGAAGCTTCCATATTAAATATTATAGAATTAACTTACTTTTACCTACTTTTACTTACTTCTACCTATTTCTATATGTAATTATTAGCTTACATGATTATGGCCATGACAGTTGGTGCTTGTAGATTCATCTTCATCTTACAATGGTGATCATAGTGATTAATTAGATGATACATTCACTGCTAAAATCAAATGTATTATTTTTTAGAATGACAAAATTGAACAAACAATGTATTATAGCTATAGACTATACTATTGATTGCTTTTGATGGTACAAATTTTTGAGCCTTCGAGTATAAACAACTTCAATTTAGATTCAAGATACATTAGAAAAGAGTGTTATTGCTTGAACTTTCATCTATTTGTTGTCAAAGCTGTCATGCTTGTGGCACTATGTAGATGCTTATTTTTTAAATTCTTGAAGGAATATTAATTCTATTAAAATAATATAAATTCATCAATATTAGATTATTTCTACACTATAAATTTAGATTCACTTCTCATTTGTTCTATTCCGTAATTAATAAAATCTATTGGTCTTTGTCAACGTCCTTTTGAGTTGTGTAGCATTGTAAGTTTGTGTTAATATCAAGGATCACGCTTCACGTCACCTCCTGATGTTCCACTTATAATGCATGTGGATCCAAATTCTACTACTTTATGAAACTAATGCTATACAATAAATTCAAGAGATAGAATAGAGAATTTTTAATCATACAATTACTAAATTAATTTAAATATAGGTGTTTTGTAATTCAAAATTAATTTATTACCTTTCAAGTAATATTTATCAATTTTATTTAATATTTATTATTATTATTATTATTATTATTAATTTAAATTTTAAATTTATTTTATATTTTTATTTTTATTTAAATTTTAAAAAATTATTAATTTATTAATTAAATATATATATATATATATATACACACATATATATATGTATATTTTTACAAATATAAATTATGATAATAATAATTTATTGGTTTACTTTAGTACATAAAAATTATCATGTATATAAAAGAAAAAAAAAGTGAAAAAGAAATAAAAATAAAAGTGGATGTAGAAGCAAAATTAAAGTGAAAATAGAAATGGAAATACGAATGAAGTAAAAATAAAAATAAAAAATATCAAAATAAATTAAAATTTAAAATTTAAAAGTTAAAAGTTGAATTAAGATTAAGTTAAAAGATAGAATGTGAAGGATAAGAAGAATAAAACAAGATATAGATGGAAGAACTAACCTCAACTATGCTCCATTTGAAGGTAGCAGACCTCCTTCTACTCCAAAATTTTCCAAAAATTTGGATCAGATTTAAATCTAATGATTCTTACTTGATTGAGAACCTAACTTAAAGACGCTCATGCTACAAAAATCTTCGTAGCAATCCAATACTTAAGCCACAAGAAATGTCTCCTTAAAATTGAGTAATTGAAATTGCCATGGTAGCCTACCCCCCTTCACTTGGAAATTCACCAAATATTCAAATCGGCTTCAAGTTCTATGAAATTAATGCTCTTAGAATCTCAGCTTTTTAAAATTATTTTTTTCAAAAATTTAGAATAATCCAATTAGAAAGAACTGAGAAATACCTCTCTAAAATTGAGTAATCCATATTGCCAAGGCAATCAACTCCCTTGCACTCAAAAATTCACCTAAAATTTGTCTTAATTCCAAATCAAGCAAGCCTTAGCTCATTGGAAAGTTGACAACAAGAAGTTTGTGTCTAACAAGAAGTGTGTGAAAACCACTAATTTCAATAGAATACCTTCTAAACTACAATAAGCACCACCTACAATACAAAATCAATGCCTTCACTCATTCACAAGGTGCATAATGTGATCTAGAATCCAAAATGAGATTAGAATTAGGATTTGAGGCCAAAATTTGATATGGCTTTGCCTTTCACCAAAAAGAATGAAAGCCTAAGAGCTTGAGCAACCAAGTCCTCTTATACAAGTGAGTGGAGTCTCATGGAAGGCGGCCACATTTTCATCCTTGATTTTGGCCTTTATTCATCTAAGAGCTAATTTTGTTATCAAGGCTAATGGCTATTATAAGTGGTAAAAAAAATACTTTTTGATAAATATAACTTCATCATTGTATTCGAAACACCTTTTTATGCTAAGATTGACTATTCACATGCCCTTTTCCATGGTCATATGCAATTTTTATAAAGATATTTACCTCCAAAGATTTTAGCAAATATTGAAAATTCCTTCAGAAATGACATCTTCATGGCTTTACTTGTATTTTGGTAGAAATGGTGTTGATCTTGATTTCTTCACTCTATGATGTAAATTTGATTCTACTATTATATGTGAAAGGCTTTTATTAATTAAAAAAATTACTTTGTCACTTAAATTTGTTGAATTTCAAGAAAAACTTCAAAACCACCATTACTAAACTCACTAAAATCTTTTAAAAAATTATAATTATAATTTACTCTAAATCATATAAGATGATTTCAGGTGAATTCATAGGCTCTCAATTGACTATTATAGCAATGACTAACAACCTCTAAATTATTAAAATTAATTAAATTACTATTCTAATTTTTTAAATCTTATTACTTTGGTCATAATTAATTCAATTCAAGAAATTTGGCTAGGATTTGTACTATCAAAAATTACAACCTTTAAAACTCTATAAAATTAGATTTTTTTATATAAATCATAATCTAATTTATTTATTTATCATAATTTTTTTTAAAAAAAATTGAGAGCATAATTAAAAATTTATAATATAGGAACTGAATTGGTGTATAGACATCTATGTTTTAAACTCGTGAAATGGATTTCAAGGCTTCTCCAATTTGACCATTAAAGCTTATGATGATGCAAAAGACAAACATTGCAATTGATGTGTTGTAGTGTAATAAGTTAGAGTGACTATTAAGAAAATTTAATTTAAGCGTTTGCAAGTTGAAGCAATTCAAGGATCTTTAATATTGGTGGAGTTATGCAACATTTTTCTTGTGACTCTATTGTATCATATTTAATTGAAGCTTGAGCATGCCACATTATTTAGGTCCAAATTTGGATAAAAATACTTAATTATATTTTAAAAGATAGGCATTAAAAATACATCTTTTGTTGCCTTTTGATTTGATGCTTTGCTTTCAAGATCATCGATTGTTTTTTAGAGATCAAATCTATGTCCTCTTATTGAATTGAGCGACTTTATAATCTCATTGCTAACAAATGTTAGGCTATTTTTGAGTGATACTTATATAGTGAACTTGACATTGAATTTGGATTAGTTTTATAGTAGCTTGTATATTTAAATTTCTTAAAGATGGACACAATATCACAACTAGTGAATATTATGTTTAAAAATTGATAGATGATAGATATTAGATTCATTTAGCAATTTTGTTTACATAGACAATTCAAAGCTAAACTATGGAATAGAATAATAACAAATGAAGCAAGTACAGAGTAAAAGACTATGGACATTGGCTTAGTAAGAGCAATCAATTTGATATTCCTTTTGGGCAATGAATTAGATTTCAACATTTATACCTCTTCAAATATCTTATAAATATTAAAAAATTAAATACAAATTGAATTTAAAATTAGACCAATCCTTATTTAGATGAGAATAGAATAATATTAGATTAGGATTTAAATAAATTAGAATTTGGACAAAGTAATTTAGATAAAGTTTTAATTGTTGATAAATTTCTAAATATGAATAAAGTATGTAAATAAATTATTATTTAAAGGTGAAATATTATTCAATGATGAATGCTCATTTATAAATGATTTTTTTATTATTAAATAGAATATAATTAAAAATAATAATAATCATAAAATAGGAATAAAATAATGATAATTTTAATTTTTTTATTTTATGGAATTTTGGAGTGACTTAATATTGTAAGTTTGAATTATTAGTTAAAAATTACTTGGTTTTTTAGGTGATTTAAAGAATTGTTAGAATGAATTGATTTGGATTGAATAAAAATTAAATATATAAAAAAATAACTAAATTAATTTATTTATTTTAAATTAGAATAAACTTCTAACTAATAGAGTTTTTTTTAGATCATGTATATAAAGTTTTTTTTATCAAGTTCTTGTTAATGTATTCTTTGAGTGCAATCAATTTATTTTATAATGAATTTTAGATTGATTTAAATGGTAGTTGAGTTCTATCTTGAGGATCAATGGAACAATCATACAGACAATGCATTTGAAGAATATTTTCATTTTTTTTTTAAAATATCTTAATAATCTTAATATTAGACTTCAAATGGTATTATCCATAGTAAATCTTTAATATTATCTTTTAATCTTTATTAAAATTCATTGATAAGGGCTTTGTCATTTTAATTTATATTACAAGAAAGATTTTGGAATTTTATAGAATATATAATAGTTGAACATGATCTTTGTTATAAAGATATAAGTTTGGTCTCTGGTATCATTTTTCAATTATTTTCTCCAAAAGTGGCCATAAATACTTTTAAGAATGAATTTAGATTATAGAAAAGATATAAATCTTTTTCTGTCAAAGATATAAATTAAGAGAGACCACTCCTAAGGAAAAGTATACCTATGAATCCAACTTGAGAAAATCCATTAGAATATTAAAAAAGATACAATCTTTGATAGATCTTTACTTATTGTAGAAATCTTCAAAATTTTGATTTTATTCCATCAAACTTCTTAGGCATATTTATCCTTGCCTCTCTCATACTTCAAATAATAAGATTTCTTAAATTTAATTATAAGCTTTATTTATTTGTTTTTCTCTATGGCACAACTTTTTGGCATAGAATTTGAATTTTGTTATTGACCTCTTTCATAGATGTCAGAATACTACTTCCATGGTTGATATTAGAGATATGTGAGATTTCTATTCTATAAAGATCTATAATAGTTATAAATCTATTCTCACTTCTATTAAGAATAGCATTTATAATTTTTCTTTCTATAGACAGCTCAAACAAATCTAAAAATCAAAAATAAAAGAAGGTAATGTATAACCTCTAATATCAAATAAAAGTTCCTATAAAGAGAGATGGTCTAATTTCTTCAAGAAAAATAATTAGTATTATAAACTTAAAGGTGAGTTTAAAAGTAGGTAGTTTACAACCTTCAAAATATAAAAATAAAAGTGGATGAATTTACTTATTTTTAATAGAAAATAAAGTTAATGAACTAGAACTCTTGTCAAATTATCAAAGATATGAATCTTAAGGAACTAAAAGATTAATATACTCTTATATCACTTGAAAAGATTATTGCTAAAGATAAGAGGACTAAAAAAGTCTTGAAATAAGACTAACAACTAGAATAGTGTTGATAAGAGTGAAGGGGGCTTCATTCTTACCTCCATATATACTATCAACTAGAAGATATATAACAATGCCCTATATAATTTCCAATACATGTCTAATTTACAAAACATATGTTTTAACTTGTAAGATAAGTTTCTTATATGCACGCCATATCATTAACTTGTACTACAAGTTATCTTTAGGTGTGATACATGGCTAATTTGTTGGCTAAGTTTCTAATCTACTAATCAATTATAAACATATATAAAGACAAATATATGTTTATAAAGCTTCTAAGAAGCAATGCCATAAGATAATATCAAATCCATCTATATTTATTTTCTACCTAATACTTCTTATGTAGATTAATATGTATATCCATGATAGTATTTAGATCTAGAGTACACAACATCATACTTGACATTCATAAAAAACTATATTGTCTATATATCATTGCATAGCAATAAACTTGAAGAGGATTCTCACAATGTAATAGTGTACTATTAGCTAAGATATTTTTATAGCTTGACATAAAAATTCCAACTTCTTTGTTATGCATCTTCTTTATTTTTCAAGAAAATGCAATCTTAAAGGTGTACTTTTGCACATGTGATTAATGGATTAAAAAAACTACTTATTTTAAAAGCATTAGAAGAAGAATCATCTTGTGAAGAATTCTCAACCATAGATGGATTGTCAACGATAATTTACACTTCATTCTTTTGGAGAGACTATAGAAAAAGAGATAGACTTAGAATAAAAAAATAATTTGTAATATGTCTACTTAGCTGCAAATGATATATTACAATGTACTCTACTCACTATGACCACAAAGGAAAGAACACAATTTATGTAGCTAGAACATTCTACTAACAATTTTCATTCTACTTAAAATCCTTTCTATATTTTTCATGACTTCAATCTACAATATCACTTCAATCATAGTCCTTGCCATTATTAGCTTCTCCAAACCTCCCATGCATCCCAATTGACATAAGAACACATACATGGCACTTCGGGGTCTAGGAAGCATGTTCATTATCAATGACATTTGGGACGAACAAATTGAAACCTCTGCTAGATTTCATGCAGCATCTGTAGATGCGGCGATTCTCATCAGCCTTCTCCGCCAAGGAATCCAATTGACCAGGATAATTTTGGACAGATTGAGATAGCAGTTGGCTCACCTATCAAGGCAGATGACTTGAATTATTCCATCATTCGTCCGCCTCAACCCTTTCGAAGTTGCATATACCCGTTTAGTATCATTTGGCAACATGGCAGTTGGAGCACCTGAGGCTGCACCTTCACGTGTACTTCTGTTCACAACTGCTCCACATTTCGCACAAGAAACTTGTGGCACACGCCGGGTTCCTCCCATATTATACGCCAGCCATGTAGTAGCAAACGTCTTATGTAATATTTCAAACGATCTCGCCCAGATGAGTGATCGGTTGCAAACCACACCAGTCTGGACAAGTCCATCACAAGTGCCTCATTACTTTCCAGCAGTGAAATCAGCCTTCAGTCAGGCATTGATTCGTTGGCAAACCATTCCGCCGAACTAAAGAAATGCATGAGCACGGAGCTCAAACACAACTCATTCAACCATGCAGGTCATCACGTTCGCAACATCTGAAAGCGTCATGAAGTTGTCCAGAAGCGGCAAGAAGAGAACACTCTGTACGCCACTGCATCACCACGCAATGCTGTCGTATAGCTAATTGCCCTGACCTTTTGAACGCTGTTGTTATCAACAGCGCGAGTCGGACCCCGGAACGGACACAATGAAAACTAATTAGCTCCTACCTTCTGGTGACCATCCCGAAGCCGGACCACAACTCCATGTGAGGTTTGCTACAGGCAACGAACATTCGATCCTCAAGCATGAGTCACATCACTCGGAAGGAAAGCACAGAATGGCCAAGTCTCTTCCTCCAGCACCACACAAAATCGCAACAGTCGAAAGCAAACTCGCAGAAGACAAATAAAAAACTCGTATGAGTGGGAAAGGGCCCTCCAGCAACTCAAATTTAGGCGGCAATGCAGTAAACGAAGCTGTCAATGTCGCATTCACTGCATAGATGATGCCCGCCAATCACAGCATATTTCATCCATGAGATGATGTCTGCACCTCATTCGTTCTAACGATGAATGAATCACACAGTAGTGAGTTTTTATCCAGCGTGGGGAAGGGTTCTTAGCTCACGCACTAGCTCGCCTCGTCTCCAGTTTATTGCGTCTTGCCGTTCCTGAAAGCGCCATTCTGGCTTCCTTCTACTGCAGGTTAACGGTCTGCGATGTCGCAGTGTTTCGTGTGCGTATCGCCGCTGCGGGAATTGTCAGCAGAAATCCTGTGTTCCTGATCCCTCAGCTTCCGGGAGACGCTAGTTTCCCTAATTGGCTTGGATCAGGAAGTGGTGTGGCGTCCGCAGGGTGTCGTCGTTAGAACCGATCGATGCGTGAGTGGGAGGGTCCGTGTTTGGTTGCCTCCAGGTCAAGGTGATCTGTGGTGAATGGTGCTGGTAGTTCTGCCTGGAGGGTGCGGATGGTGCGCAATTACAGTGGCTTTTTGTTTGAGTGCGTGTGTTGGTATGCGTCTGTCGGGAGACTTGATTTGTGGGTTGACTTCATTTGGTGAGTTGTTGAGCAGCTGTTTCTTTCTATTTTTCCATCCTTTTCTTCCTCCGATTGGCATATTAAATCCATGCTAAATGAATGCTAAGTTTGATTAAGAAAAGTTAATAGTAGCAGTGAGTACTTTAGATGATTCAAGTCATGTTAATGTCATCTAATAGTATTTTGCTGCAGAAAACAGTCTTATTGGAGGTCGTGAGAGTTTCACAAATTTATTTGGTAGGGGAATTGACATAATAATTGGATCAATGCATTGAAAGAAGAATCAAATCAATCTTGTAGCAAATTTATGATATGAAATATCTACTATGTTTTTGTCAAGTTGATTGATTTGGCACATCTAAGATTGGTTGGGTGTCTTCTAACATCAATTTTAGACATGCCAAAATCAATCAACTCGACAATCATATTTATATCTTACTGTTAAAATAATTATTACATGAATAAATTATATAATGTTGTAGAGGTCTAAATAGCTTATTTGTGCAGCTGATTTTTTTTGTTTCAAGGCTAATGTCTATAGTGGTTTGCTATTTATAAACATTTTATTCTTGGTTTGATATATTTATATTAGATTAATTTGTGCAAGGTGATGTAGTTTTTTTAATAATTTTAATATACCAAAAAAATTAGTTTAAATTGTTTAGATTTAGACTTACTCTAATTATAGAAGAGCATAACATTTTAGTAGTTATAAATGGCTAATTTTATTTTTTTACATAAATATATTTACTTGAAGAAATTATTAGATCAAAAATTCTTCAAAGTGATATTACTATGTAGAAATGAATTCCAGTGCTAAATTTAATGTTATAAATAGGAAATAAAAAGTATGCAAAATATTACTAGTTGTGTTTAATTATGCAATGTCAAATAGCATGTGTATATTAACATGAAAGAATTAATATTTTAATTTATAAGTACAAAATGTGTCTTAAATTATGTATTTAAAGGATGGCTTATTAGAATTAAAAAATATAATAATTGACTATTAACAATAGATAATATATGTCATAGAGATAAATATTGATATTAGTAATTATTAAAAAAAGAGTAAAAAATCACTCTTATCTTAGGAATTATTAGTATTGGATATGTATGTATGTAATAGTATATATTAATATTGATATTTTGATTATGTTTTAAAATTATTTTTTAATAATTCGTATTTAAATATTATATACATTTAATAATTTTATAATAATCAATAATAATACTTAATTTTATGATAATCAATAATAATAATTTTATGATAATCAATAATAATAATTAAAATACTAATCTAATTATGTGACATTTTATTTTTTAATAAGTTATTTTTGATTGATTTATGTAAACATCACATATAGAAGTGCTTTATTGGATTTATTTGTTTGTTTTTGTTTTTTTCTTTAATTTTTTAGAAAGAAGAATAATTTTTAATGAAATCCACATTTGAACTATATTATACAAATTTAAATAAGAAAGAAGATTGAAGGTGGAATTGTAATCTTATGATTTATGTTTGAAAAAAAAAGATAGAATAATAAAAAGGTGCCATTATGTAAATCTATATTGAATTAGAAATTGAATATTTAGATATTGATTATAAAGAAGCATATTTGTTTAAAATATGTTAAGATGTAATTTTTTTTCTTATCTTTAGCTTGTTTTATCTACAAAGATACTAAATTATATTTTATAGAAGATATCCTTGAACTAAATATAAATTATTTAGATTTTATAAAAAAAAAAATTCATGAAATATATTTGATTTAAATAATTTACTAATATATTAATAAAATTATTGTATGCTTAGAAATATATATTCATAAATTTATAAAAATAAACCTTTGATTATTATTATTATTTTATTTAATTTTTAAATTTACAATCACATATTAAAAAATATAAAATATTATTTTATAAATGTATCTTATTAAAATGAATAAATAATTATATATTAAAGAAGTCTAATAAAATTTTTACATAAGCTTAATTAATTTGCAAAATTAAAATTGGTCTTAGAGTATCAATACATTAGAGTCTTGGAAGACATTCTATATAGATAGATTATTTCTTTGCTATTGCTACAAATATTTTAAGCTCTATATGAAGTTCAAATCAAAACCTTAAATTAAAAAAATTACAAATGTGTCAATATCTATAATAAGATATATCTTCTAAACTAATTTTTTTATTTCTATTAAATCATGTTTTATGTAAATTAAGTAAAAAAAAAAAATTATAAAAAAATCCAAAATAATAAAAAATTAATAATAGATATTATTATTTCATTTTTAAAATTTTAAAATTAATCAGGGCTTTAATTATTTAATAGATAGAAAATAATAAATATATGATTTATTTATTTGATTGTAGCTTATTTAGTTTTAAGATAATAACTATTTCTTTAAAATGTCAACATATGCAAAATGTGTTAGAGTTAGAAGAACAAAAGACACTAGAAGTCATGCAACTTTAATCATATTTCTCTCTTTGTTTTTCTTTGTCTATCTTTTTCTCCTCTCTTTCTTATCCTCTCTCTTCTCCTTTGGTAGAAAAGAGCAATAAGCATTGCCTTTTAAAAAATAGGAGACATAATATATAATAAACATTAAATATATTTTTCAATTAGCCTTTGTAGATTTTAGCATCTTTATTATATAGTCTAAGAAAATTACAATTTCAAGTGTATATAATTTTAAATCTTAGTAAAAAAATACTTCCAATAAAAAATTATATTATATTATAAATAAGAATTTAACACAAATTCAATAGATAAATTACAAAGTTCAAATATAAAAAAGTTATTAATAAAAACAGTTTATTTTTAGTAATAATTATATATTTTGTGCAAAAAAAAGCATTAAGTGCATTGAATCACTTAAATATCTTTATCAAAATTCTTTTTGACTTAACAAGTATTGCTATTAAATTAAAAGATGAAGATAAAATATTTTTGCTATTAATTTTATTTACTTTATCATTTGAATATTATATAATTATTTTATTTTTATTATATTATATAATTAATAAATAAAGGAAATTTTAAAAAATTACATTTTAAATAAATTTTTTTATTAAATAAATAAAAAATATTATTTTTTAAAAAATTATAATATTTCATAATATACATATATATATATATATATATATATATATATATATATATATATATATATATGTATACATAATAAAATTAAATAGATAATATTTTGATTTTAACTAAGTTAATTTCATGAATTTAGATAAAGATTTTAAAATTTTTCTTAATATAACTATAAAAAATAATAAATTTTGAAATGTATAGATTCTTGATTATTATATTATATATTATATGTTTTCTTAAAAGAATCAATTTCTTATTTATATTCAATATAATGATAAAAGTTTATTTATAGAAAATAATATGTCATATAAATTTATAAGAAATTGATACAATCCTCATAATATTTTTAATGAAATTATAAAAATATTTAGTGATTTCTAGTACAATACTGATTTATGGAAGATTTTTTTTTTTTTTTTTTTTTTTTTTTTTTTGTATATTAGACTAAGTGGCTTATAAATAAGCATTAAAAAATCGGATTTTAAATGTTACAAAAAAGCTCTTGTAGTAATATAGAATAAGAGAATTGAAAACTTCTATGAGATATTGAAAGATACTATTATAACTAGAGATTTTATTATATTTAATTAAAAAATATTCTAATAGATATAATTTAATTTAAATATAAAAAATTAAATCATTATAAAAACGTATAAAATTTTAAAAGAATCAAAAGTTTTTAAAAAATATATTCTTATAAGATAAAATTTTATAAAAATTATATACTTAGAAAGCATTAAAAAATGAGTTCTAAAATTGTATTAAAAATGTGCTATAATATATACATTAAGAAATATAGAGACTTGTATAAGTTGTTTCAAATATTTAAGTATTATATTTTGTTTTTTTTTGTAATATATTATATAAATTTTATAAATATACATAATTAGCTAGATTAAAAGAATTAAATAGAAGTAAATAAATTTGATAAGATATTATAAATAAGTTTCGTAGGTAACTAGTCTTGCAAGTTATGCATCTATTTTACAAAGCTCATCTTATATAACATCATTACATAACTCTTAGTTAGATAATATATATAAAGGCGAAAATAGGACATTCTTTACTCTTATTAATATTTTTTTTGTTCTTAATCTTATTTCAAGAATTTCTAGTCTTCTTGTCTTTAGCAATAGTTATTTTATTCTTATTATTATACCATCTTTGAGTGAATAGGTATTTTTTTCTAGTGACACAAGCATGTATTGATTCTTTGGATCTTTGAGATTCATGTCTTTGATAATTAGATAAGAATGCTAATTCATTATTCTTGTTTTGTTTTAAAAGTTAGTAAATTATTTTATTTCTTTTATAGCTTTATAAATTGTGAGCTATTTATCTTTGGACTATATTTTTTTATTATTTTTTATACAACTCAATTTAATCTTTTAAGATATATTTTTATTAATAAAAAATTTATATTAAATCTTTATTAAAAACTTTTCTTAAATTTTAGTTCCACTTATATATTTGAATTATAAAGACAAAATTAAGTGAAATAAATAAATTAAAACAGCATTTGAAGCTTCATAAATTGATTTTATTACAAATTCAATCATATATTGTGTTGATTTTTTTGAAATTTTTTTGATAGAAATATACACATCAAAATTTACCTTTGATACAATATTATCACAAATGGGAGGTCATGACAAACTTCACCTTGTAGCTTTTCATTCAAGAATATTTTCAATAGTCAAGATCAATTACAAAATATATAAAAAATATCTTTTTACAAATATGGATTTATTTTAAAAATAGAACCATTATTTAGAAGGTACTTTTAATCCACCAATTGTTCATATAGATTATAAGAATCTTAAGTATTTTATGTCATTACATATTTTAAAATTTTGCTAAGTTTGTTAGAGCATGTCTATCTTAAGATTTGAATTTAACATCACATATGGACCAAAACAACAACAAAACTAGTCAAATGTCCTTTCTAAGTATTTTTATCTTGTATCAAAAGAATAAAATGAAAATTTTGATCAAAAATAAATAATTCTTTTGTAGCTAGAGTAATTTCATCTTTAAGTTGTAAAATCAATATTGACTTCTAATTCAATGTTTTTAAATTAAATCCAATTAAATATGTCTTGAAATCTTCTTATTTATGATATTAAAAAAAATTCTTCTAAAATTCATAATTCTTTTATATTTAATTTAAAAAAAAAAATACCTAATTTTAAAACACACTTGTAGATTTTAGGAGATAAAATGTAATTATATGTTCTTTTATTTTATGATATTTTTCTATTTGCATAGTATTTGAGATATAACAAGATTTTTGAATTAATAATGAAGAATTTTTGGTGGCTTCAAATGTGAAAGGTAGTTAAAATTTTTATAAAATCAAATATTAATATTAAAAACTCCTTTTCATTAATTTCATGGACTTTTCCAAGTATTATTTATATTTAAATAATTATAATTTTTTGTTTCTATATTTGTGATAGCAGATCATTTCATTAAGATGGCACATTTTTTATTATGTAGAAAAACTATCACATATAAAGAAACTTCTAAACTTTTTCATGATAGTATTTGTTACTATCATAGATTGCTAAGCAATATTATATTAGATAGAAGGACTTAAGTTATTTCAAGATTTTAGATAATACTTTTTAAGACATGAAGGTAGCTAAAAAACCATCTTTAGATTTTTAAACTGATAAACAAATGAAATTTATAAATTTACATTTGGAATAATATTTAAGATGTACTATCAACTATTATTAAGGTAATTAGACAAACTTTTTTTCATTAGCAAAATTTACCTATAATAACAATATAATTTTTTTATTTAATAAATATCTTTTTATGCTTATAATAATTATTATTTATAATTTAATACTTTTGATTTTTTAATATTTATAATCTTATAATAGAAGATTTAAATTTTTTTTATTAAAATAACATACAATCATGAAGGCACAATTAAACAAAGCTCAAGAATATCAAATGATCAATATAAATATCTATTAGAAAGAATAATATCCATTCTACTTTAGCAACAATTTATAATTACTTTGTGATTATATCAAGACTACTCACTCTTGTAACAAGTTAGATTATCCTAGATTTTGACCATTTCTTATTTGTGTCATAGATATATATCTATTTTAATTATTATTTAGATAATATGAATAGGAAGAAGTAGATAAAAGTAGATTAATTTCATAATACCTTCTAGAGAAGCTTCTCAAAAGCTTCCTAAATATTGTTTGACTTTATATATGTTTGTAGTTGATTGATAGATTAAAAACTTGGTCAACAAGCTAACCACATGCCATATGTATTGGTAGCTTACAAAATAAGTTAATTATGTAGCATCCATATAAAAAACTTGCATTCCAAGTCAAGATACATGTTATACAAAGTCAACACGTTTTTGGAGGTCCTATAGAACATCACTATATAGATCCTAGGAAGATAATATATATAGAGGCATGAATGAAGTCTTCTTTACTCTTGTCAATTCTTTTCTTGCTTCTAGTCTAAAAGAATTTCTATTTTCTTTGTCACTTCTACTATAAGAGTTTTTATTTTCTTTGTCTTTTACCAATAACAATTATAATTTCTTTTTAATATACATATTAATTTATTTTATATTTTTTCACTTTTATTTTTATACGGATTTTAAAAATTTATGCATCTTCTTTCAGTTCATATTTGTGACAGTTTGACAAGAATTTACTTATAATATTAAAGTTTTTTTTATTTTTATTTTTATTTTTATTTTTTTTCTTTCTTTCTTTTGATTAAGAGTAGATTACCTCTTTCTCTTGATAAGACATAAACATATTAGAAGTTGCATATTATCGTCTTCTAAATTAATATTTTTCTTAATATTTTCTTTGTTTTCAAATTCTTTCTTCTGCTTATCTTAAATAATATAAGATATTTTTTTTCTAAGTATTATCATGACAAAGCTTCTTAAAATGAAGAGTGCAATGGCCCGAATGCAAGAGCAATTGAAAGAATTGATGCTTGTGATGCATTAACTCAGCTTATTACTACCAAGAACAACAAAAATAGTAAGAAGTAAAGATATAAACATGACTACAGTTGCTTCCATATCTACACCAAATCACATCACTTCTCTTATAGTAGAACATCTATCTAATATTAAATAACTTAGAATTATCTTATCCAAGAAGTTTGATGGCATAAGATCCAAGTTTTAAGGAATTATCAATCAAATACAACTTGTAATTGAACTTCAATTCTAAAGCTATCTAACGCCAAAATCACAAGTTAGATTCATTAATACACTTCTTTTAGGTTTGACATTATCATGATTTTTATCTTTTAATCAATGATAAGATCTAATATTAGATAATTTAGAGGCTTTTTTAGCAAAATTTTGATCTATGTATGAAGAACATGATATAATTCGTGTTACAACTTATAAGATTTGTATCTTACAACAAAGCAATTGTTTTATGATATCATTTGATTCATAATTTTGATAACTAGCAATTGATATTAAATAAAATGATGTTGCCTTTATCAGCTAATTTTTCTATAAATTATAATATAAAGTAAAGAAATTGATACTCAACTTACCTGATCTTCAAACATTAAGTCAAGTAATTGACTTTGTTTTGAAGTGTGACAATTAGCTTTTTGAATTTCAATTTGAGAATTGCACAAGAAAACCTCCATATTATTATAATTCAATAATAACATTCATGATCTTTCAATACAAATATTTGAAAGTAAAAGACATACAAATTGATGTAATACATTTTTAACCTTTAATTGAACAAAAAAAAGACTTGTCATCATCAAAAAGGATTATATTTATATTATGGAAAAGTTAAGCACACTGCTCAATATTATCCAAAGAAGTGATACAACTACAAAATAAAGAGTATGACTATTAAAAATAAGAAATTATCAAAAAATAAATTTGTCAAGCTACAATAAGGATCGTGTGACTAAAATCTTGTACAAATGTAGATCATATCCTCTCCTCAGAATCCTCTCTTTATTTTAAAATAGATGTACATTTAAGACCTAATAATCACAAAGCCTATACCTTGATAGATTTAGAAGCCTTAGCTTGTTTTTAGATAAAGAGTTTGTTAAAAGCCATAAGATACCATTAGTACAAAAAACCAAATCCATACATATAGAAGTCATAGATGGCTATTCATTATCTTCTCAAGATATTACTCATAAAATACTTCTTATAGATGTAATAATAAATGATTATAATAGTTGAATTATTTTTAATATAATTAAATCTATTTTTAATTTGATTATTTAAGATTTATCATGGCTAAAAAAATATAATCTTTTGATAGATTAGTTTTTTCATAAACTTAACTTTTCTTAGAGTATTATTAAGAGTTTTGTAGAAAGCCATGAGTATAATATAGCCAAACCCATATTCGTAGGTACAAAAACTTTCTTGCTTACTGCAAAAGAAGCATTTTTTTTTATTATTTATGCCACACCCATTTTCAATGATGAAAAGACTTCAAGTGGTATTCTAAGTTAATATTAAGAATTTCAAGATATTTTTTTTAGAAAAAGAATGCAGATATTCTTTTCAAGCATCATCCATATGATTGCTTAATCAACCTTAAAGATAGAAGTTAGCTACCATTTGGTCTAATATATAGTTTATTATAAAATGAGTTGGCTAATTTAAAGAACTACATTGACAAGAACTTTGCCAAGAATTTCATACATTGTCGTGACGTAATACGATCATGTGGTAAAAATATAATAAAAAATAAAATTTTAATTAATATTTAATTATCTTGATTCAATAGTAATTTAAGATATTTATACATAGCTTTTATAAAATCCTCTTAATTTATTCTCTTTTCTTAATGATTAGTAGGTTAAAGGTTATTTAATAATTTTACCTTCTAAGCTATAGAGACTCTTTTATTGCCTTAGAAAGACCATAAATTGATAAAATTAGATTAGAAGAGGTAAATAATTAGCATGGTTGATACTAGGATTAAATTGAAGATAGGATTGGATTAATAAATTCCTAAGATAGGTTAGATTGATACCTAAGGGTCGATTGTTTGTAAGACAAGGTCAAAATCAGACCTCTAGCGATTAAAATCAAGATTTAGAATAAAATAGGAAGGCATTCAAAAATCAACATTTAAAATTGGAAAGTTATGTTAAAGCTTGTTTAAAAAATATAAGGCTTGTTTTTTTAGGATTTAGTTTGACTTTGCGATTATTATTCAAAGTTAGGATTTATATTGGCAATTTGGGATTTATGCAATACAACTAAGGCTAGCATTCTTGGCTAGTTTGTGAAATTAGTGTTACATCTACAGTTCAAAATTTGAAAGTGCTTAGTTAGTTGGATGTGCTAAGTGTATGTAAAAATTTGTAATAATCTAATAGTATAGATAGGAGATATCTAGGTTTTAATACAAGTTATTAGAAGTTGGTAGTTTGGGATTGGATAGAGTTTCTATGATATTTGAAGATCTACTAATTGGATCAAGGTGAAATTCAACATGGTGATAGAGGACTTAAAGATCAAGCTATATATCAATTTTGAGTTAAAATTAATAGTTGAAAAAGGAAAAATCACTGCTAGAATATTTCCATCAACTTTCAAGTTAGTGGCCAAGTAACATGAGTATGGTTTTCAGGCATTTTCTTGTGATTTATGAGTTGAATTGGGCTGAATTTTTCTTAAAGACATACAAGACTTATAGTGGCATTTAGGTGCAAATTTTTTTTCCAAGTGAATGGTTAGACCATAAGCTATAGTTGACTAAAACTTGTTGATTATGATTAAGGTTTGGATAGAAAGTTCAAAATTACCTAATTATAAAAGTAATAAGGCAATTGGAGTTAATGTATAGTTGAGATTACTAAAAAGAGTGTTTTTGAGCACTTTGTATTGGATTTAAGTACTTTTGAATTAAAATTCAAATTGCATTCTTTTTATAAGAGCAAAACATATTAGAATTCTTGGATACTTATAAAATACAATCCCACCTTCAACAATTAGATATCCAATACTTTTTTAAACAAGAAAACATGTAATATGACATAAGTGGTGAATCCAACGTAAAATTTTGACGTAGAAGATATTATATTATATTTGTAGTTATTTAAATTGATAGTACAAGAAGAAAAGAAGATTGAATTTGATTTTTTTGATGGAGCTTTAGATGGAGCTTCAAGTGGATTTTCTACTAGTGAATAAGGTATATACTTTGATCTAAATACTACAAAAATATTTCAACTATTTATATTATTTATACAACAACATGGTAATGATCGCAAAGAAGCTTTGGCAACCAAAACATTGCAAGCGATGATTAACAAGGTTGTTCAATTTGATAGAAGAGACATTTTTACATATTTAAGATGTTATGTATGAAAAATAGAATTGAATTATATTTTTGAGAAGGAGATGATTCAATTATTTGAGCTTGCTATGGTATTAAAAATAAGAAAGTATATACAGTCTATTATGGAATAATTTAGAAGTTCATGAGAGGTGTTTTTACATATATTGAAGGATGAATATTTTTTGGAGGATACTAATCAAATTAGTAAGAAATTATTTTGAGAATAGATTGAATGACTTGACAAGAATTTACAAGCTATAAAATTATTAAAAAAATTTGAAAGATAATTTTTGTGATTACTAAAAATAAAAAAATTAATATTGAAAGCAAAAAAGATCGAATTGTTTCTTCAAGGTGCTGATAGAGAATTACAAGAGAAGTTAGAGGTTCTTCTTGAAGATAAGAAAGAAGATGAAGGATTGATAATAAAATAGAAGGCTGTTGAAGATAATATTGGATTGCTTGCCAAAAGAAAAAGAAAAAAGGATAAGATTGGTGATTGAAGAATAGTACAAGTATCAAAGATCCTAATGCCTACTATATGATTGACTATGCCTATTATCCAACCTCCACTGACTATACCAAACAAAGAAGATATAAGATTTGAAGAAATTATATATGGAATGCGAGAACTTTAAATTAAACTTACAAAGCTTAAGGAGAAGACTTCTACAATAAGTTCAAAGACTACTTTTAAACAAAGATATATGAAAAAATATATTTGGTGTGATGATAATTTTCATTCTCAAAAAGATTGTAGTAAATTCAATGACATGGTGAATTCAATGACATGGTGTAATAAGGCATTATTTATTTAAAAGATGAAAAGTTACATTAAAGAATATCAGTGATCTTTTCTAAACCAACTTTGATAAAAGAGGCATGAAAGCATTGGTTAAAGATTACTTGGCAATACATGGAATTGCAGCAATAGAAGCTGTCAGTTAGAGAACTAAGGTGCATAATGATAGTGAACAATTTTTTTTTGAAAATATTTAACCAAGTAGATTTTGATCATCAGCCATTTCTACAATACGAAAAGAGAAGATGCTATGGAAATTTTTATTGAAAACTATTACAACAACTTGTAGTACTACATGCTCAGAGGATCTTATAGAATCTTTGTCAATACATGCATACATTACTAAAAGCTAATATGTAGCTTTAATGAAAGAAAAGAAGAAAGGATATTTTGATGATATAAGAGAAAAAAAATTCTTCTAACAAGCAAACTCAAAGAAATAAGGCTCATAAAGTGGCCTCACAAGAATTACCTACAAAAGATATTTCAATAATATTAGAAGAAAAAACAAACGAAATAAAAGATAAAGATAAATTGATAACTTACAAACTATTGACTGATATTGAAGTGGCAACAAATTTAAAAGAAGTGCTTGAAGAACGTGTGCTCAATACTAAAGTCGAATTTATATTGAAGGAGATTTTGAGTATTGCCAAGAAAAAATTCCATGAAGTCATTATTGTTAGTATTAAATAAAAGAAGAAATTAATAGGTCAAACTGGATTGAGCCATGTTATTGATGTATGCATATATGAAGATAAAGAAGATGAAATTGATAATTGTTGCAAATAATTAACAAGTAAGGGGAGGAGTTATAATCAAAGAATATGTTTTGATGATCAAAGTAATAAAGATAAAGAAGTTTTAAGTCATTATACTCAGAAGCATTGGGCTAGAGCAACTATAGAGGCATTAATAAAGGTTGAGGATATGAATGAGTTAGTTGTTGTTTTGATTGACCATAGTTTGAAGATAAATCTTATGTCTAAGGATCTTTATATGAAGCAAAGGTGGCCAATTGATATGGAGCTTGGATAAATAATACGGTGTTATATTACTTGAAGACTTGTTCAAGAGTGCACCAAGCACATGGTTGTAGAAGATAAAATGGAAATTATAACAATAAAATTTTAATTTTAGTAAAATACTAAATAAACTCTAATTAAACTTTAACAATGCTAAACAAGCATTAATCAAATTGAAAAGAAATAATAAGAAATCTTAAAGGAGTTGAAACAAAATCTGCAATAAACATTAAAAGAATTGTTAAGAAGTACTAAAAAATATTAGAATAATAACAAATATATCTTAAATAAATCTCAACTAAGTTCTAATTTAATCTTAGTTGAAATCCTAATAGACTTCAATCAAATTCTAAACAAATTTTAAATCCTAAACCAAATCCTAGATCAAATCCTAGATCCTCAATCAAATCCTAAATCAAATTCTAGATCCTAAACCAAATCCTAAATCAAATCCTAGTGCAATTTAGAGCCTCAATATCTATCAATTGAACTATTGATCTTGCTTAAAATTTTATAGACCTTTCAACAACTAAGTTAAAAATAAGTATACAAAATTTGAAGATAATCGCATTTATCAAATGGAAGAAAAATCCTAAATTTTATTTAGATGTTGATAAGTCTCTTACTCCAATCTGAATGTTGAATTTTCAATGCTAATATCTCCTTATCAATTCATTCAATTCTTCTCAAATTTCACAAGTATGTAGAAAATCAAGTCTTTTATCCTTAGACATATACTTTATTTTAATCCAATTAATAAATTGCTAAAAATATGAGAAATCCTAACAGCCTTTCAAAGTCCAATTTCTGAGACCTTAATTTACTTGAAATTCAATAACCTTTAATTGAACTATTTGATCAAGCTCAAACTTACATCATACACTTTAAACAACTATTCTCATAAGTTATCAAAATTTGAACCATAGATATACTACCACACTCATGAAATTCTTCAAAATATAATATCTTTTTTATTTCACAAATTCTAGAATCATCCAATATAATTGTGATTTTACAAAGCTCTTAAAAAATTATTATATATATAATTCCCTCAAAATATAATGCTCAAAGAAACCTTATTAAGTTTGCTTTCAAATCCCATTCTTTGATCTACAAAATAACCTCTAAATTGCTATAGGTGCTCAGTTTTGTGCCTTAGTATCTGATTTTGACCCATGTTGATAACTAATCCTCTTTAGGTATCAAATTTTATCCTTTTGAGTTAATTTTTATTTGAATCAACTTCTAACTTCTTCTTGCATATGTTTATATTATTTATTTTTCTATTCTATCTTATCTTGCCATATTTATGGCCTTACAAAGTAAATAGAAGCCTACTTTATAAAAATGTAGCATTAAAATCTTTAGTTCTAATTTCTTTCAAATTATTGTCTATTTTCTAAGATAATTTGTTATAATATTTGAAGTAAGAACTTTCATAATATGATAGATTCCTCATTTCTTTCACCTATTAGTCATATTACATGAAGACAATGGACAGCTAATAATATACGAGATGAGTTATATGATGCTTGCTCAGATGTGAAAATTCGAATTGGTGATGTTTCAATGGAGCAAAATTTCTTTGTTTAAGATGTAATGTCTTATCTTCTTATTTTGGAGCAACCATATATTATTACAACTCAGATAGAAATAAAGATACTTAATGATGGTTTAAATTATGCACAAATTCATATTCAGGATGAGAAGAAGGCAATATAGTTTTTAACTATGGCTCTAAATAATGAGCATAATCGAGACAAATTAAGAGTAAATCCATTGCCAATGGTTGTTGAAGAATTCAAGGATTACTTTTGGAGAAATTGCTATTGAAAAAGATTATAGAAATATAAAAAGAGAGATACTCTTACAAGATGTAGGTGCTTTTGATAGAGGATATATTTGCATTTTTGAGAATAAAAGTATTATATATAAGAGGATTGAAGACTTAAAAAGAAAAAAAAAATTTGTATTATTAAAAAAGAATTATATGGATTAAAAATATTAAAAGATAATAAAAAAACTGTTGGTATTTATGAAGAAAATGGACTTGAAGATCATTTAAAATTATTTCCATCTTTTGGATTAAGTAATGATGATAAATTTATACAAATTCATTCAAGAGAAATTTATAATATGATTGAAACTTTTTAAGCATCAGAGATAATAATTGAGACAAAATATAAGAAAGTAGATAAGATGGTGAAACTTGTTATTGGACCTTTATTAGAAGATTCTAAAGAACAAATAAAGAAAGCATCAAGGAAAAAGAACTTAAGGAATCTAAAGAATATTAGATACAAATTTACTCAAGAGAATTTTGAAAAATTGAAGATTAGTTTTGATGGTTCTTTAATGCAAAAAAAAATTGTTTGCTTCAAAGAAATGTTGGAAAAACGAAGTAGATCATTTGCTTTTGAATCTTACAAAATTGGGTGTGTGAACCCAAATATTGTAATGTCTAAAGTTATTTTCACTATACCACATGTACCTTGGAATTTAAGGCCAATTTCAATACCAAAGACATATTTACCAAGCTTAGTGGAATATTGAAAGAAAAGATGAAGATGAAGATTTAAAGAATCTTCTTTTGTACCATATTCTAATTGATGGTTTACAATTTCTAAAAAAATGGATTATTATGATTAATTCAAGTTATAAAATTAATGAATGAAATGACTATGAAGAATGCAAGAATTGGATCAATAGTGGATAAATTTACTAAAGCACTTGGAAGAAAAGCAATCTATTCAATGAGTGATTTATATTTGGGCTATGGCCAAATTCAACTTGCAAAAGGGAGTAGAGATATGATAATGATAAGAACACCACTTAAGTTAGTTAGAATGTGTAATCTTCTTCAATGCCCAATTAATTATATTGCGTATATGATGAATGGGATTAATAAGATATTGACAAATTTTATTCTTGAAAAGACTATGTCTTTTGTAGATGATGTTCTTATAAAGGAGTGCAAAGAAGAATATAAGGATGAAACTTTAGATAAGAGGAGGTGTTGCAAGTATGTTACTGATCATATATAAGATTATAAAAAAATATTGACTTAATTTGAAGATCTTCATTTTACATTACTGGATGTAAAATCTACATTTGGAATATAAGAGGTTGTAATTGTTAGATATTTATGTGGATTTTATGGAAAAAACCAGATCCAACTAAGATTGATGCAATGAAGGTTGGAAGATTGCAGTTCTTTAATAGAGGTTTGTAGGTTTTTAGGTACATGTATATTTTATAGTATTTAAATTCTCCACTATATTCACATAGTGGATCTATTGTATGAACTCTTATGCAAGGACTATTGATTTAAATGAAAAAAATCATATTAAAGCAATACAATGATTAAAAAAATTATTGATATGACCGCCAATATTGAAAAAAATTGATTATAAGTGTAACAAACTCATAATTCTTATAATGGATATTAGTCTAATTACCATTGAATGGAGTTTAGGTCAAGATGATTTAAATGGATATAGATTTGGAATGCAATTTAGAGTTAAGATTTTAAGTACTCTCCAACATGCATATTCACAAGTGAAAAGAGAACTATAGAGAGTTGTTTCAGATATAAAAGCTAAAAAAGATTATTTGATTAGAACAATAGTAGTAATTGAAACAAATTATTTGCCTTTGTTTGGAATGATTATTAATTGTACAACACTAGATATTATAATGTTGAAATGGATTGCTTATATCAAATCATTAAATTTAGGCATATTGTGGAGAAAGACAATATAGTAGCAGATATGTTATCTTAAGTAATATATGATAGAGAAGATGAAATAATTAAAAATATTCATGATATGGATACAAAATTTTATTTGGTTGCACAATTAAAAAAGGAAGATAAGTCTCTTCATGAAAAAAATTATGAAGAAGAGTTATTGGATATTAGACATATTTGAATACATTAACTAAGCATACTAATTAGTCAATTGAAAATTTTAAATAGATTAGAAAAAAAACATATAGGTTTGTATTATAAAGAAGATTTCTATGGAAGAGGCCAAAATCAAATATTGGGATACTACAACAAGTAGTAGGTTCTAAAGAAGATCAATTAAGACTACGTAAAGAGTTTCATAATAGTCTATGGGCGGGACATAGAAGAATTTGGACTATTTTTGCTAAATTAAAGAAATAATATTGATAAAAGAATGTATATCAAGATGTAGCTTCATTTATAGAATCTTATATAACTTGTGAGATGTAATCAAATATATGACATTATGATGGTTTACATCTCATATATCCTTTGGCTATTCATTTCAAATGGGTTGTGAATTTGGTTATTATACTAATGGGACTATGGCAAATGAGATATGTAGTTTTGGTTTGTGAAGATTTATCAAATCAAGTAAAAGGTAGAATACTAAGAATAAAGTCCACAGAGGAAATTTGTAAGTTTTTACTTGAAGATGCTATTTTTTATTATAAATGTATAAAAAAGATCATTATAAATCATAAAAAATTAGATGGATATGAAGCTTGTGAATTTTTTAAGAGATATAGGATTAAATTTTTATTGACTATTACTTATAATCCAAAGAAAAATGCAAAGAATCAACATAAACATCTATCAATTATAAAAGCCTTAGTTAAAGGTTATAATAGAAGAATGAAAGAAGCACCTCAATTTTTGCCTTATACATTATAGATTAATCAAACAACATATAATTCAGTGATATGATATATACAGGTAGAACTTATGATAAGTCAAAAATCAATTATGCCAATTGAAGAACATGTGCCAAATTAGAATGTGCTACTATGAAAAGATGAGTTAAAAAAGGAGGAATTATTAGCTATTAGAATTTGGCAACTTGAATAAAGTTTGAAAGATGTAGAATTAGCATTAAAAAGGTTAAAAAGGCAAGGTTAGGAAATAAGACTTGATTTGATAAGCAACATCAATTAAGGCCTACAACAATTGAAGAAGGTGATTGAATACTTGTTTATACCAACAATCTAAATAACCAACATGGTACTTTGCAGAAGTTTTTAAAATATTAATTTAGATCATATATAATAATAGTGGTTCATAATAATGACACATATTTATTAAAGAAGTTAGATGGTACGAGGTTGAAGATATCTATTGATGAGAAGCGAGTAAAGATTTTCAAAAGACAAGAAAAAAAATCAATGTAAAAGATCATGTTGAAAATATCAATATTTTTAAAGAAGATAATTATTTTTTAGTAGATGGTGAAAATAGTAATGAAGAATTTGATATAGAAAATGAAGAAATGGTGTGATGCCAATTATGATGTATAGTTCATTTGGTGCATATCAAAGGATGTGCAGGTTAAGAGGAGGTAGATGTCATGATGTAATATAACTACATGGTATATATATAATCAAAAATAAAAATTTAATTAATATTTAATTTTCTTGATTCAATAGTAATTTAAGATATTTATACATGGCTTTTATAAAATCTTCTTAATTTATTTTCTTTTCTTAATAATTAGTAAATTAAAGGTTATTTAATAATTTTACCTTCTAAGCTATAGAAACTCTTTTATTGCCTTAGAAAGACCATAAATTGGTAAAATTAGGTTAGAAGAGATAAATAATTAGCATGGTTGATACTAAGATTAAGTTGAAGATAGGATTGGACTAATAAATTTCTACAATAGGTTAGATTGATACCTAAGGGTCGATTGTTTGTAAGGCAAGGTCAAAATCAGACTTCTAGCGATTAAAATCAAGATCTAGGATAAAATAGGAAGGCATTCAAAAATCAAAATTTAAAAATAGAAAGTTATGTTAAAGTTTGTTTAAAAAATATAAGACTTGTTTTTTTAGGATTTGGTTTGACTTTGCGATTATTATTCAAAGTTAGGATTTATATTGGCAATTTGGAATTTATGCAATACAACTAAGGCTAGCATTCTTGGCTAGTTTGTGAAATTAGTGTTACATCTATAGTTCAAAATTTGATAGTACTTGGTTAGTTGGGTGTGCTAAGTATATGTAAAAATTTGTAATAATCTAATAGTATAGATAGGAGATATCTAGGTTTTAATACAAGATATCAAAAGTTGGTAGTTTGGGATTGGATAGAGTTTCTATGATATTTGAAGATCTACTAGTTGGATCAAGGTGAAATTCAACATGGTGATAGAAGATTTAAAGATCAAGCTATATATCAATTTTGAGTTGAAGTTAATACTTAAAAAATGAGAAATCACTACTGAAATATTTATATCAACTTTCAAATTGGTAGCCAAGTAATATGAGTGTGGTTTTCAAGCATTTTCTTATGATTTGTAAGTTGAATTGGAGTGAATTCTTCTTAAGCACATAAAAGACCTATAGTAGCATTAGTATAAAAAACTTTTCTCCAAGTAGAAAGTTAGATTAGAAGCAACAACTCACTAAAGCTTACTGATTAGGAATAAGGTTTGCAAAAAAAATTTAAAATTACCTAATTATGAAAGTAATAAAGTAATTGGAGTTAATGTATAGTTGAGATTACTAAAAAGAGTATTTTTGAGTGCTTTGTATTGGATTTAAGTACTTTTAAATTAAAACTCAAATTGCATTTTTTTATAAGGATAAAATATATTAAGATTCTTTGATACTTATAAAATACAATCTCATCTTTCACAATGAGATGCATGGTGTATTTCCAAATGAGATGCATGATATATTTCCAAACAAGATGACGTATAATACAACAATGTCATTTAAAATCTCTTAGAAAAGCTCTTATCTTATTTGTGAAGAAAAAATAGAGATTACTATAAATGTACATAGATTATTGAGAATTCAATAAAATTACCATCAAAAATAGGTATCTTTTATCTTTCATAATTGATTTCTTGATTAACTAAATCAAGATAAGATCTTTACAAAAATAGATCTATAAGGATCATATTACTTAGTCAGTATTAATAAAAGAGTTGAATGGAAGATTGCATTTCAAACAAGGTATGGGCACTTTGAATAGAATGTCATACCTATTGGATTTATAAATGTACTAGTTACTTTTCAATATCTTATGAATGATTTTTTTATAAATTTTTAGATGATTTTATTATTTATTACTTAAATAATATTTTAATCTATTCTAAAAAGACAAAAGAGTATAAAGTTCATGTTTGTCATGTATTACAAAAACTTAAAGATGCAAGATTGTACTCCAAGTTAGAAAAGTGGATATTCTATACTACTCAAGTTGATTTTCTAAGATATATCATTTTCAACAAAAGACTTCAAGTAGATCCAAAGAAGGTTCAATTTATTATGGATTGAAAGATTTCAAAAACAATAAGAGATATGCAATATATTATGGACTTTATGAATTATCTTTAGATCTTCATCAAATATTTTTTTCAAGATACAACTCTTTTAACACGTCTTACATGTAAAGACAAACTTGATTGGAGTAAAGAAGCTAAAGCATCTTTTGAAGCCTTAAAATTATCATTTATTTTTCTATCAAACTTATACTGCACTGACTTTTTTAAAGCACTTTTTATGAAAACTGATGTATCAGATTTTGCTATGGATGTTATTTTGTCACAAGTAAGAAAAGATATAAAATTCTATCTAGTAGCTTTCTATTCTTAGAAATTTTTAACAACAAAGATTAATTATGAGATCTACAACATAGTACTTCTCATAATTGTAGATTCTTTTCAAAAATGACATCATTATCTAGAAGATGCTTCAAAACCAGTCATTGTATATATACATCACAAAAACTTCAAGTGTTTTATATCAATACATATTTTGAATCATTATTAAGCTTGTTGGAATATATCTTTGTTAAGATTCGAATTCAATATTTTTTATCGACTAAAAAAACAACAAAGTTTGTTTGATGACTTTTTTAGATATTTTTATCTTCCACCAAAAGAAAGAAGTATAGCTTTTGATCAACAAAGGATAATTTTATTGAAGCCAAAATAATTTCATCTTCAAACAACAAAATCAACATTGACTAATGATTCAATTTTTTTTCAAGTAAATTCAATCAAGTATGTCTTCTAATTCTTTTATTCATGATATTAAGAATATTTCTTCTAAGTCTTACAATACTTCTAGGTTTGGATTCAAGAATAATCTAATTTATTTCAAAAGATATCTATATGTTTCCAAAAGAGAAGCACATTTAAGTATTCTTCAAGCATGTCATAACTTTCTAAGAATAGGATATTTTAGATACAACAATATTTGAGAGCTTATATTCAAATTTTTTAGTGATTGCAAATGTCGAAGGCTATTGAAGACTTTGTTCAATTATGTGACATTTGTTCGAGATAAAAAAAATTCCTTGTTATTGACTTTATAGACTTCTTTAGCCATTACCTATTCCAGAACAACTATGGTCTTTTATTTCTATGGATTTTATTATAGATCTTTCAATCTTAGGTTCATGCAATTTTATATTTGTAATAGTAGATTTTTTTTATCAAAATTATACATTTTATACTATGTACAAAATCTATTATAAGTGAAGAAATTACAAAGCTTTTTCTTGACAATATCTATCAATATTATGGATTGCCAAAAGATATTATATTGGATAGGAGGACTTAATTTGTATTAAGATTTTGGAGAATTCTTTTTAAGATTTTAAAGATGGACATAAAGCTTTCTTCAACCTTTCTTCAAACTCATCGACAAACAAAGTACATAATTTAAGTTTTAGAGAACTACTTAAGATATACTATCAATTATCAACAAGACAATTAGATAACTCTCTTTTTATTGGCACAGTTTGCTTATAATAATACGATACATTCTTCTATGCAAAAAATACCTTTTTTTGTCAATTATGATTATCATCTATAATTTGATATTTTTAACTTTTTAAAAGTTAATAATCTTATAATAAAAGATTTAGAAAATTGATTATCAGAGCTACATGCAAAAATAAAGGCATAATTAAAAGAAGCTTAAAAATAACAAAAAATCAATGCCAATGCCTATCAGAAGGAACAATCTCAATTTAATATAAGTAACAAGGTATGATGACTTTGTTATAATATAAAAACTACTCATCTTTGACATAAGTCGGACTATTGTAGGCCTAGACCTTTTTCTATTTGTAGGTAAATCAATTAAATTGCTTATCAATTATATCTATCGGAGTCAATGAAGATCCATCACGTATTTTATGTATCTCTTTTTGAACCATACAAAATTATGAACATACCAAAAAGAAGACAAGTCTCACCTCTTCCTATAAAAGTAGAAAATAATGAAGAGTTTGAAATAAAAGAAGTTTTAGACTTAAAGCAGTGCCAAATTAGTTGGAATATCTTGTCCATTGGTACATATATGATATTAGTGAATGCACATAGTGACTAGCAAAAAATCTTAGAAATGCAACAAAGAAGATCAAAATTTTTTATCAATGACATCTATCAAAACTAAGATGAAGGATATCAAACCTTTGCTATATAAGTAACACAACTCAAGAAAGTTTGCATTCTACTTTCTATCTTTGTTTGTAGTTTATATATAATTGTGGCATTAACCAGATGGAGAATTAATACTTGATGGATTCCATTCAAGAGCCATTATTTGTTGATTTATCAAATAAGACATTACAATTATCATAGCCTTCAAGACGACGTAATAGAGATGAAAACCTTCAAGAATGACATATCCTTCTTTGAATAGATAATAAGATATAATGCATTTGGTAACATGATATGGAAAAGTTTCTCAATATTTGGTGATTTATTGAAGGTAGGCATGATTTTTGATGGTCATACAAATATTTTATTTGAAAGAAGTTACAAAAGTTTTAATAGTAATTAAATCACAAGATAGTCTTTTTGCCCTAGAATGAGACATTACTAATAGCTGAGACGACCTATCAACTACCTTCAAAGGGAACAAAGATCAAAATACATGGCAAATATAATTTGCTACATTTTAGACTTCCTCAACATATGATTACCACTCCTAGTGGAACTTGTCTCTAAAAGAAGGGATAATTTTATGAATATATATCTATTATAAATATTATTTAAATAATATAAATAGATAAAAGTAAGTAAAAATAGATTAATTTCATAATACCTTCTTAAATATCTCCTTAAAAGCTTTTTAAATACTATTTTGAATTTATATGTATTTGTGGTTGATTAATAGACTAGAAACTTAACTTAGTCAACAAGCTAACTACATACCATATGTATTGGTAGCTTATAAAACAAGCTACTTATGTAATGCTTATATAAAAAACTTGCATTGCAAGTCAAGATACATGTTATATAAATTCAACATGTTTTTGGAAGTCCTATAGAACATCACCATATAGATTCTAGATAGATAGTATATATAAAGGCAAGAATGAAGTCTTCTTTACTCTTATAAATTCCTTTCTTGCTTCTAGTTTAGATTCAAGAGTCTCTAGTTTTTTTTTTTTTTTGATAATGGCCATTCTAGCTTCTTTTTGATATATATATTTCTTCATTTTCTATTTTGTTATTTTTTTTACAAGTATTTCATAAAATTATGCATCTTCTTTTAGTTTATGTCGTTGATGATTTATAAAAAAATATATCCAATTACTTATTAATTACACCTATAAAAATTTATAAAGATTTATTTTATATTTTATGTATTTTTATCACAAATATACACATGTAAACCAATAATTACCTATATGATTATATAAAAGTAAGTAAAAATAGGTTAATTCTATAATATCTTCTATAGAAGCTTTTAAGAAGCTTTTAAGAAGCTTTATAGATGCTACTTTGATTTTACAGGTGTTTGTGATTAACTTTGTAGATTAAAAATATGGTCAACAAATAAGCCATGTGCCAAACATGTTGGTAGCTTAAAGAACAAGCTAGCTATGTGGCTCACACATAGCTCCTACTTAGATAGTATATATAGAGGCATGAATGAAGCCCTCTTCACTCTTATCAATTCTTTTCTTGCTTCTAGTCTAGATTTAAGAGTCTCTAATTTCTTTGTATTTTGATAATAGCCATTTCAATTTTCTTTTAATATACATACTACTTTATTGTTATTTTCTCACTTTTCTTTTAATACAAACTTTCCAGATTTATGCATCTTCTTCTAGTTCATGTCCTTAAAAATTTCTTTCTAAGCCATATAAGATAGTAGATATATCAAAAAAAAAGCAAATGTTCCATCTTTTGATAGAAAAAGACTATAACTAATAGTACATAGAATCTAGAAAAAACTCTTATGAATGTAATAATAAAAATAATACTTTTTAAATATAACAATTATAAAAATAAATACCAAAAGAAGAAACTTTAAAATAATTTGATACTCAAGCCTTTACATGTAACAATTGATTATTTAAAAGATATCAAGAACAAAAACTTAGCTAAAGAGGAATAAGTCAAGTAATTATATCAGTTCCTAAATCTTTAGAAACTTATTCATTAAGGCCAAAATCAATAAAAATTCATACAATAAATATTAAAAATACTCACAAAGCAAAAAAGACTTAAAGTTTTTGTATTGTAGTTGCTTATAGTATGTAAATATTAATTAGAACATATAATATGTTCATAAGTCTCTGTATGTGTTAGAATGGTTAGTAGATTAATTTAAAGAGAGTGGATATAAGAAACTTTATTTTGAGTTTTATCTATTTTGATTATAACATTTAAAAAACTATAGGACCTAAATATTTAGTATGAAGCCTTGAGATGAGATTAGAGTCTAAAGATGAAATTTTAAACTAGTAAGAGGCTTATTGAGAAGGATGAAAGAAAGATATGGTTGAATGAAAGCAAGGAGTGAAGATCTTCATCTCTATTGGTTGAATGTCATGCCCAATGGGCTTCAAGGAGGCTGCTCAAGGCCTTATTAGAGATTAGGGTTTTTTTTCAAGGTCATTTAAGCTTTGAAGGCTAGAGTTAGTAATTTTAGGTTTTTAGATATAAATAAGGTGCATATTTTGTATGTTTTGGAGTTTTTATGAAGGAATTATTGGCGCTCAATGTTAAGGTATTAATTTCATAGCTACTATCATTGTTTGGGGCATAACATATGTATACAGAGAGCAACAAAGTAACCGTGACTAAAATTGAAGCGAGCATTTTTTTGGCTATGATTTTCATATATTATTTGATGAATTTGAAATTTGAATGAAGAAGTTAAAGAGAGTTGAAGTGAGTGCATCTAAATCAAAGGCAATAAAAGAGTGATTTTATTCATAGTAATAGATGGAGCCATATCTTAAGTTTCTAGAAAAAAATTTTGCTCAAATCTTTTGGAAAAGGTAGATTATTGTGTGAAAAAGATATACATATAAATTTTGTGGCATTTAAGTGCTTATTTTGTGAGTTATAAAGAAAATTATATGTATGTATATAAAAACTAGGCTTTGAAGCTATTATTAGGATTTTAATAATATCTTAAGATCTGCAAAAAATTTACAGTTGAAATTTATTGTGATAGTTTTTAAAAATATATATTAGTACTTCATGTAAAATTTGAATACGTTTGAAGAGTCTGATAGGAAGATATGGATTGTTGAAGTTTGAGAATAATATCTCATAAGGATATATAAGGACTTAGAATTTTTAATCATATTTCAGGTGTTTTTGGAAACGTAAGACTTATATGTTTGGTGTAATTGTTTCTAAAAGTAATATATATAGTAACTAAATCCATATATATAAAAATCATAGATGATTGTTTGCTATCTTTTGGAGATGTTATTCATAAGGCTATTTCTATAGATGTATTAATTAAAGATCATAATAGCATAATAATAATTAATGTAATAAGGTCTTTATAATCCAATTATTTTAAGATTATTTTGATTAAAAAATATAATCTTCAGATAGATTAGTTTTTTTGTAACCTTGAATTTTTTTTATAGTTGATTCAAAATTTTGATAGTCAAATAGAAATATATAAGTGTAATACATCCAAACTCTTATTAATGAGCATAAAAGCTTTTATTACTGTGGCATAAGAAGGATCAACTTTTGTTATATATACCATGTTCATTTTTTATGGTAGAAAGATGTCAAAAGGTATTCCTAATTAATATTAAGATTTTAAAGATGTTTTTAGAAAAAAGAATGCAAATATTCTTTCAAAGCATTGATTTTATGATTATTCAATTAATTTGTAAGAAAAATCTTAACTACCATTTAGATTAATCTATAACTTATTACAAAATAAATTGACTGAACTAAAAAAATATATTGAAGAGAACTTTGCTAAGAACTTCATATGCTATTTGAAATCTCTAGTATGAGCTTTTATCTTATTTGTAATAAAAAACAATGGATCTTTGTAGATGTACATACACTATTGGAACTTAAGAAGATTACCATCAAAAATAAGTATTTCCTATCTATAATTTTAAGACTTTTTGACTAACTAAATCAGACAAAAAACTACACAAAAATATATCTAAGAGGAGTATATAAATTGGTATGTATCAAAAAAAGAAATAAATAAAAGACTACTTTTTAAACTAGGTCCAAGTATTTTGAATATAATGTCATACCTTTTGGATTCACAAATACACCAATTATATTTTAACATTTGATAAATGAATTTTTTTATGAATTTCTTCATGATTTTATTTTTTGTTAATTAGATGACTTTTTAATCTATTCTAAGAACACAAAAGAGTATGACCTTCATGTTTGTTTGTTACAAAAACTTAAAAATGCAAGATTATATGCCAAGATAAAAAATTATATATTCCATACTATTCAAGATAATTTTTTATGATATATCATTGCCAACAAAGGATTTATGATCGATTCAAAAAAAATCCACACTATCATGGATTAGAAGATTTCAAAAATAATCAAAGATGTGTAATATTTTTTAAAATTTGCCAATTATTATAAGATCTTTATCAAAAAATATTTCAAATTACAACTCTTTTTACATGCCTAGCATGTAAAGATAAACTTGAGTAGAGCTAGAGATTGAAGCATCTTTTGAAACTATAAGACAATATTTATTTTTGCACCAATTTTGTATTGTGTTGATTTTTTTAAGGCATTTTTTATAAAAACAAATGCATTAAACATTGCTATAGGTGTTATTTTGTCATTAATAGAAATAGATGATAAGTTCTATCCAATAGCTTTTTATTTCAAGAAATTTTTAGAAGTCAAGATTAGTTATGAGATCCATCATAAAGAGCTTTTTGTAATTGTAGATTCATTTCAAATATGGCATCATTATTTAGAAGATACTTCTAGTATAGTCATCATATATGTCAATCACAAGAATCTCAAATATTTTGTGTCAACTTATATTTTGAATCATTGCCAAGCTTGTTGAAGCATGTTTTTAATAAGATTTGATTTCAAATTTATTTACTATCCAAAAAATAATAAGATTTATCAGACACCTTTTTTAAATATTCTAATCTTATATTGAAAGAAAAATATTTAGGTTTTGATCAATAAATAATGATCTACTTAAAATTGGAGTATTTTCATCTTTAAGCAATAAAATCAATATTTATTATTAATTCAACTTTTGTCAAGCAAATTCAATCAAGTATGTCCTTTCATTCTCTTATTTATGATATCAAGAATAATTCTTTTAAATCTCATGATACTTTCAAGTTTGAATTTAAAAATAATCTATTCTATTTTGAGGGGCAATTATATATTTCTAAAGACAAAGCACAATTACATGTTCTTCAAGTTCATCATGACTTTTCAATAGCTAGATATTTTGAATACAATAAGACTTTAGAGCTAATACTTATAGATTTTTAGTGGCTTCAAATGTAGAAGGTAGTCAAAGACTTTGTATAATCATGTAATATTTGTTTAAGATCCAAAACCTCTTCATCGTCGGTTTTATGGATCCATCTTCATCCATTATTTTTTTCAAAACAACTATAGTCTTTTATTTCTATGGATTTCATCATAGACCTTCTTATCTTATATTTATATCATTTTATATTTATATTATTAGATATTTTTATTAAAATGGTATATTTTATACCATGTAGAAAATTTATTACAAATAAAGTAATGACTAAGCTTTTTTTTAACAATATTTATTGCTATTATAGTTTGTTCAAGGATATTATATTGGATAGGGAGATTTATTTTATACGAAGATTTTGGAGAACCTTTATCAAGAGTTTAAAGGTAGATATAAAGTTCTCTTCAACTTTTTATCTTCAAACTGATAGGCAAATAAAACGGATGAATCAAGTTTTAGAGTGGTATTTGAGAAATACCATCAATTATCATTAAGATGATTGGACAATCTTTTTGCCATTGGCTAAGTTTGTATACAATAATTTGGTACATGTTTCCATTCAACCAACACTTTTTTTTGCGAATTATGGTTATCATCTATAATTTGATATGTTTGACTTTTTAAAAGTTGATAATCATAAGACAGAAGTTTTGGCAAATTATTTATCAAAGCTACATACAATAATAAAGGCTCAATTAAAAAAAGTTCAAGAACAAAAAAAAATTCATGAAAATGCCTATGACAAGGAATAACCAATATTTTATTTAGATAAGAAGGTATACTTACTTTATTACAATATCAAGACCACTTTTCTTTAAAACAAATTGAAGTGTCATAAACTTGGATCTTTTCTTATTTATGAATGAGTCAATCTTATTGCTTATTAATTATAGCTATTGGAGTTTATGAAGATCCATCATATATTCCATGTATCTCTTCTTAAGCCATATAAGATAGTGAATAACTTGAAAAGAAGACAAATACAACTTATTCCTATAGAAATAGATAATAATCAAGAATTTGAGGTGGAAGAAGTTTTAGATTCAAGGTGGCACCAAAATAGATTAGAATTTTTTTTGGAGGGAAAAATATGATATTATTTAATGTACATAGGAGCCAATAAAAAATATTACAAATGCAAAAAAAAAAATTGAGGCTTTTCATTAACAACATCCATCAAAATTAAGATAAAGAATAGCAAACCTTTACTATAAAAGAAACAAGATTTAGAAAAGATAACATTCTATCTTCTACTCTTATTTATAACTTTTATGTATTTGTGATGCTAAAAAGATGGATAATCAATAATCAATAGATTTAATTTAAGAAATATGATTTGTTGACTTATCAAAAAAAATATTATAATTGTTACAACCTTTAAGATAATGTAATTATGATGAAGAATCATAATTAAAACATGTAATTATGATGATGAAGAATCATAATTAAAACATGTAATTATGATAACATATCTGCTGTCAGATTATTTTTCTCTGCAACATGCCTAAATTTTGGATATAATGACTTGAGATGAGCAATTCATTTCAACATTGTAATATCTAGTGTTGTACAATTAGTAATTATTCCAAGTAGAGACAAACAACCTATTTCAATTACTACCATTGTTCCAATCAAATAATCTTTTTTCGCTTTCATAGTTGAAACAACTCTTAATAGTTCTCTTTTCACTTATGAATATGCATGTTAGTGAGTACTTAAAATCTTAGCTCCAAATCACACTACAAATTTGTGTCCATTTGAATCATCTTGACCTACATTCCATCCAATGGCAATTGAACTAGTAACCACTATAAGAATCACTGATCTATTGCACTTATAATCAATTTTTCTCAATACTAGAGGTGATGTCAATAATTTCTTCAATCTTTGTACTGCTTAGATATGCTTTTTTTCCATTTAAATCAATAGCCCTTGCTTAAGATTTCATACAATGGATCCGTTATGTGAACATAATGAAGAATCTAAATACGATAAAATACATATGTACCTAAAAACCTTCAAACCTCTATTAAAGAATTACAATCCTCTTTCATCCTCTCAATTGAATCAACCTCGATTGAATCTGATTTTCTTCCATAAAATCCACATAAATTTCTAACAATCACAACCTCTTGTATCTCAAATGTAGATTTTGTATCTAATAATGTAAGATGAACTTCCTCAAGCCAAGTTAATATTTTTTTATAATCTTATATATAATCAATAATATACTTGCAACACCCACTTTTATCTAAATTTTCATCCTTTTCTTCTTCTTTGCACCTCTTTATAAGAACATCATTTATAAAAGGCATAGTCTTTTCAGAAATAAAATCTATCAACACCTTGTTCATCTCGTTCATTATATGCACAATTAAGTTAGTTGCATATTGATGAAGTGTATACATTTTAACTAATTCAAGTAGTATTCTCATTGTTGTCATATTTCTATTATCTTCAGCAAGTTAAAATTGGTCATAGCTCGAATACAAATCATCGATTGAATAAATTGCCCTTCTTACAAAAACTTTAGCAAATTCATCTATTATAGATCCAATTCCTATATTTTTTATGATTATTGCATTTACTTGTTGCATATCTTAAATAAATTGTAATGATCCATTTTTCTTAGGCATTGCAAACCATCTATTAGAATATGGTGCAAAAAAAGGCTCTAAAATCTTTATTTTTATTTTTTCTTTTAATAATTCTACAAAGCTTGGTAAATTTGTCCTTGATGTTAGAATTGGCCTTAAATTACAAGGTATATGTGGTATAGTGAAAATAACCATAAGTATTATAATATTTGGATTCACACACTCAATTTTGTAAGATTCAAAGGCAAATAATCTACCTTATTTTGCTAACTTCTCTTTGAAGCAAATAACTTTTCTTAACAACAAAGAACCATCAAAATTAATTTTTAATTCTTCAAAAGTCTCTTCAGTGAACTTGTGTCTAATATTCCTTAGAATCCTTAAGCTCTTTTTTCTTAATGCTTCTTCTATTTGTTCTTTAGAATCTTCTAATAAAGGTTCAATAACAAGTTTCACCTTCTTATCTACTCTCTTATATTTTGTCTCAATTATAATTTCTAGTGCTTAAAAAGATTCAATCATATCATAAATTTTTCTTGAATGAATTGATATAACTTTATTATTGTTACATAATTTAATAAAAGCAATCAATTTCAAAAGAACTTCCAGTCCATTTTTTTCATAAATACTAGTAATCTTTTCATTATCTTTTAATATTTCTAATCCACTCAATTTTTTTTCAATAGCATACAATTTTTTTATTTCTTTTCTTTTTAAGTCTTAATGTCTTGAACAAAGAAATTTTGCTCCATTAAAACATCACGAATTTGAATTTTTACACCTAGACAAGCACCATATAACTCATCTCATATATTATTAGTCCTCCTTATTACCCATCTATGCTCCATATTAATTGGCCACCTTTGTTTCATATAAAGATCCTTAGACATAAAGTTTATCTTTGAACCATAATCAATCAAAGTAACAACTGGTTCATCCATATTTTCAACCTTCACTAATGCCTCTATATTTGCTCTAGTCCAATACTTTCGAGTATAATGACTTGAAATCTCTCTATTTTTATTACTTTGATTATTAAAATATACTCTTTGATTATGACTCCTCCCTTTAATTATTGATTTTTTGTAATAATTACCAATTTCATCTTCTTCATCCTTATAGATATATATATATATATATATATATATCAATAACATGATTAAATCTAGTTTATCTTATTAATTACTTTTTTTATTTAATACTATCAATAATGACTTCATGGAATTTTTTCTTGAAAATCCTCAAAATCTCCTTTAATGTAAATACAACTCTTTTAATGTAAACTCAAATTTAGTATTGGGCATACATTCCTCAAGCACTCCCTTTAAATTTGTTGTCACTTCAATATCAATCAAAAATTTATAAGTTGTCAATTTATCTTTATCTTTTATATCCTTTTCTTTTTCTTCCAATATTGTTGAAATATCTTTTGTGGACAATTCTTGTGAAGCTACTGCACGAGTCTTATTTCTTCAAGTTTTCCACTTAGAAGAATTTCTTTCTCATGTATCATCAAAATTTCATCTCCTCTTTTCTTCTATTAAAGCTTCATATTGGCTTTTAAAAATATATGTATGTATTGACAAAGCTTCTACATAATCCTCTCAACTCATAGCATGACAAATTGTTGCAACAATTCTCAATAAAGCTTTTCATAGCATCTTCTCTTTTTGCATTGTAGAAATGGCAGAAGATCAAAGTCCACTTGGTTGAACATTTCTAACAAAATTTTATGTGCCATCATTATCCATCTTAGTTCCATAACTTACAGCTTCTATTGCTATAATCCCATGTGTTGCCAAATAATCCTTAACCAACACTTTTATACTACCTTTACCAAAGTTGGTTTGGAAAAGATCACCAATATCCTTCAATGCAACTTTTCCATCTTTTCAATAAAGAATGTCTTATTGTATCATCTCATTGAATTTACTACAATCTTTTTGAGAATGAAAAACATTATCACACCAAATACATCTTTGCAAATATCCTTGTTTAAAAGTAGCCTTTGAACTTATTGTAGAAGTCTTCTTTTCAAGTCTTATAAGTTTAATTTGAAGATCCCGCATCCTATGTATAATCTCCTCAAGTTCCATATCTTTTTTGTTTGGTATAGCCAGTGGAGGTTGGATAATAGGCACAATCAATCATGTAGTAGGCATTAGAATCTTTAGTAGTTGTACCACTCTTCAAGCATCAACCCTATTTTTTTCTTTTTTTTTTTCTGACAAGCAATCCAATAGCATCTTCAACAATCTTCCCTTTTATTATCAATCCTTCATCTTCTTTCTTGTCTTCAAGAAGAACCTCTAACTTCTCTTGTAATTTTCCATCAATAGCTTGAAGAAATAATTCAACCTTCTTTGGTCCCAATGTTAAATTTTCTATTTTTGATAATCAAAAAAATTACGTTTTAAATTCTCTTAATAATTTTATAATTTGCAAATTCTTATTAAGCCGTTCAATTCATTCCAAGAATGATTTCTTAATAATTCAATCAATATCTACCAAAAAATACTCATTTTTCAATCCATGTAAAAATACCTCTCATGAACTTCAAAATTGCCTCATAATAGACCTTTCATGCTCTCATATCTCTAGTATCATAGCAAGCTCAAATAATTGAATCATTTATTTTTAAAAAATATAATTCAATTCTATTTTTTCATATAATATCTTAATTAGATAGATATATCCTTCCTATCAAATTAGACAATTTTATTAACCATTGCTTACAATGCTTTGGTTGCTAAAGCCTCTTTGGAATCATTGCCTTGTTACTCTTATATAAATAATGTAAATGCTTGAATTATTTTTGCACTGTTTGGATCAAAATACATACTTTTTTCAACAATAGAAAATCCAATTGAAGCTCCACTTGAAGATCCACTCACATTTCTATCCAAAGCTTCATCAAAGATATCAAATTCAACCTTCTTACCTTCTTACGCCATCAATTCTAAATAACCACAAATATAATTCAATACCTTTCACCTCAAACTTTCACATCGGATTTACTACTTATGATGTATAACAAGTTGTCCTATTTGAAAATGCACCAAGCATCTTATTGTAGAATGTGGGATTGAGTTTTATAAATATCCAGAAAAAAATCCTAATATGTATCATCCTTATAAGAAGAATGCAATTAGAATTTTAATTCAAAAGTTATTAAATTCAATACAAAGTGCTGAAAATACTCTTTTTAGTAATATTAATCATACATAAATTCTAATTTCCTTATTACTTCAATTATTAGGTAATTTCAAACTTTCTTTGCAAACCTTAATCCTAATTAGTAAACTTTAGCAAACTATAGCTTGTGATCTAATCGTTTTTTTAGAGCAAAATTTTGCATACTAATCCCACTATAAGTCTTTTATATATTTGATAAGAATTCACTCCAATCTAAGATACAAATTATGAAAAAATATCCAAAATCCACACTCATGTTACTTAGCTACCAATTTGAAAGTTGATGCAAATGTTCCAGTAGTGATTTCTCATTTTCTAACTATTAACTTTAATTCAAAATTGATATGCAACTTGATCTTTAAGTCCTCCAATACTATGCCAAATTTTACTTTGATCTGACTAATAGATCTTTAGATATCATAGAAATCCTACTCAACCTCAAATTACCAACTTCTTATTTGTTCTTGTATCAAAACTCAGATATCTCTCAATTGCACTATTGGATTATCACAAAATTTTCACATACACTTAGCACACCTAATTAATTAAGCATAGTAAAAATTTGAATCATAGATGTGATACCAATTTTACAAACTAGTTGAGAGTGCTAGCCCTAATTGTATTGCATAAATTCTAAGTTGCCAATACAAATCTTGACTTTGAACAATAATTGTAAAAGTCCAAACAAATCCTATCAAAACCAGCCATATGTATTTGAAATAAGCTCTCAAATCCTAATATCCGATCTTCAAATGCCCCTATTTTGCCCTAGGCAGTTGTTTTAGTAGTCGAAGGTCTCATTTCGACCTTGTCTCACAAACGATCAACCCTCGAGTATCAATCTATTCTATCTTAAGGATTTTTTAGCTCAATCTTATTGTCAACTTAATCCTAGTATCAACCATACTAATTATTTATCTCTTTTAACTTGATTTTATTAATTTATGGTCTTTTTAAGATAATAAAAGAGTTTCTACAATATACAAGGAAAAAGTATTAATCAACCTTTAACCTACTAACTATTAAGATAAGAAAATAAATTAAGAGGATTTTATAAAAGCCATATTTAGATACCTTAAATTATTATTAAATCAAAATAATTAGATATTAATTAAAAATAGATATATATTTAGGACCCAAAAATCACAAAGTCTTTACATTATTAGATTTAAGAGCCTCAATTTGTTTTATAATTAAAGACTTTGTCAAGAAAAAAGAAAAATCTTTAATAAAGAAAATTAAATCTGTACATGTAGATATTATAGATGGTCATTTGTTATCTTTTGAAGATGTTATTCATAAAATTGTTTCTTTAGATGTAACAATTAAAGATTGTAATAATATAATAATATTTAATATGATAAGATCTATCTCTAATTTAATTATTTTAGAATTATTGTAGTTAAAAAAACATAACTTTTAGATATATTAAATTTCTTATAACCTTAACTTTTCTTCTAATTTAATCTAAAATTTTGATAGAAAAGTAAAAATAGATAAGCCTAATATATCCAAATCTTTACTAATAGTTGTAAGAGCTTTCATGCATACACCAAAAAAGGGCATCTTTTTATATATATATATATATATATATATATATATATATATATATACTACACCTATTTTTTATAGAAAAAAGATAAAAAATAAAAATAAAAAAAAAATGTATTTCTAACCAATATTAAGATTTTTAGGACCTTTTTTAACAAAAAAATGTAGATATTCTTCCAAAGCACTAATTCTATATATATTCAATTGATCTACAAGAAAGAGCTCAATCACTATTTGGATCAATCTACAACTTATCACAAAATGGGTTGCTTGCACTATAGAAGTACATTAATAAAAACTTGATTAAGAACTTTATATACTAATCAAAATCTCCAACTAGAGCTCCAATTTTATTTTTAAAGAAAAAAAGATAGATCTTTGTGGATGTGCATACATAATCAAGGACTTAAAAAAATCACCATCAAGAACAGGTATTTCCTATCTTTGATTTTAGGACTTCTTGATCAACTCAATCAAGCAAAGATCTACACAAAAATAGATCTAAGAAGAACATTGAAGTTGGTCCCCATCAAAAAAGATAGGAAAAAATAGAAGATTGCTTTTCAAATTAGGTATGAATATTTTGAATATAATATCATACCTTTTGGATTCATAAATACACCAATTGCATTTCAACATCTCATAAATAAAGTTTTTTGTAAGTTTCTTAATGATTTTATTATTTTTTATTTAAAAAATATTCTAATCTATTTTAAGAATATAAAATAATATGAATTTTATGTTTGTCATATATTACAAAAATTTAAAAATATAAGATGATATTCATAGATAGAAATGTATATATTCTTTACTACTTAGGTTGATATTTTAGTATATAATATTTCTAACAAAGGATTAATGATAGATTCTAAAAAGGTTTAGACTATCATGAATTAGAAGGTTCTAAAAATAATCAAAGATATGCAATGTTTTTTTGAGATTTACCAATTATTATCAAATCTTCATTAAAAACTTTTTTCAAGTTATAAATCCTCTTACACATTTGACATGTAAAAATAGACTTGAGTAGAGCAAAGTAATACAAATATCTTTTGTAGCCTTGAAGATAGTATTTATTTTAGCACTCATTTTGTATTGTGGCAATTTTTTTAAGAAATTCTTTATAGTAACAAATGCATCAAACTTTTCTATAGCTATTTTTGTATGATAAATGAGAATAGATAATAAACTCTATCCAATTGCTTTTTATTCTAAGAAACTTTTAGTACTTAAGATTAACTACAAGATCCATAAGAAAGAACTTCTTATAATTGTCAATTCATTTTAAGAATAGCGTCATTATCTAAAAGATACTTTTAATCTAATTATTGTATATATAGATTATAAGAACCTCAAGTACTTCATGTCTTTTCGTGTATTGAATTGTCACCAAGTTTGTTGGAATATGTCTTTATCAAGATTTGATTTCAAGATAATTTATAGATCCAAAAAATAAGGTTTATTACATATTTTTTAAAATATTCTTATCTTACATCAAAAGAAGAAAATTGAGCTTTTAATCAATAAAAAATGATTCTCTTGAAGCTAAAGTATTTTCATCTTTGAGCAATAAAATCAACATTGACTATTGATGCAACTTTTTTCAAGTAAATTCAATCAAGTATATTTTCTAATCCTCTTGTTCATGATATTAAGAATAATTTTTTTAAGTCTCATGATACTTCTAAATTTGAGTTTAAGAATAATCTACTCTACTTCAAAGAAAAATTATACATTCTAGAAGATTAAGCATGATTATGTATTCTTCAAGTTCTTCATAATTATTAAGCAGCCAAGCATTTTGGATACAATGAGATTTTGAAATTAATATTTAAATATTTTTTATAGTTTCAAATATGGAAGGTCATCAAAAACTTTGTATAATCATGTAATATTTATTTAAGAACCAAAACTCCTCATCATCAACCTTATAGACTTCTTCACCATTATCTATTCCAGAACAACCATGGTCTTTTATTTCTATGGATTTTATCATGGATTTTTTAATCTTAGGTTTATATAATTTTATATTCATGATAGTAAATTATTTTATTAAGATGGCACATTTTGTACTATATACAAAATCTATCACATGTAAAAAAATAGCTAAGTTTTTTCTTGACAACATCTATTGCTATCATAGATTGTCCAAAGATATTTTATTGGATAAGAAGATTTATTTTGAATCAAAAAAATTTGGAGAACCTTTTTCAAGATTTTAAAAGTAGATATAAATCTCACTTTAACTTTTCACCTTCAAATTAATAAGCAAATGAAAGAAATAAATCAAGTTTTAAAGTGGTATTTGAAGTATACCATCAACTATCATTAAGATGATTGGACAATCCTTTTGTCATTGGCTAAATTTGCATACAATAATTTGATATATTTTTCTATTCAATAAATATCTTTCTTTACTAATTATGGTTATCATCTATAATTTGACTTTTTTTACTTTCAAAAGTTGATAATTTTTTAGCAGAAGATTTGAAAAATTATTTATCAAAGCTACATACAACAATAAAGGCATAGTTAAAAAAAACTCAAGAATCACAAAAGATTAATGCATATGCCTATCACAAAGAACAACTATAATTTAATGTGGATAATAAAGTATTAGTACTTCATTGTAATATCAAGACTACTTGTTTGTGTGACAAGTTGGACTATTATATGCTTGGATTTTTTATTAATAAATAAGTCATTCTTATTGCTTATCAATTAAATCTATTGAAGTCTATGAAGATCCATCTCATATTTCATGTATTTTTTCTTGAGCCATATAAGACAATGAATATCTTGAGAAGAAGACAAATACTACTTCTTCCTATAGAAGTAGATAATAATCAAGATTTTGATATGGAAGAAGTCTTAGATTCAAGGTGGCTCTAAAATAAGTTAGAATATCTTATTCATTAGTGCACATATAATATTAGTAAACATATATAGGAGCCAAATGCAACAAAGAAGGTTGAGGATTTTATTAATGACATCTATTAAAATCAAGATGAAGAATAACAAATCTTTGATGTAAAAGAAATAAGATCTAAAGAACATAGCATTTTATCTTCTACTCTTCTTTCATATTTTTGTACATTTGTGATGTTAAGAAGATAGAGAATTAACAACTAGCAAATTCAACTTAAGAACTATCACTTCTTCACTTAATAGATGAAATATTGTGATTATCACAACCTTCAAGCTGATATAATTGAAATGAAGATCCTAAAGTATGATGTGTTTTTCTTTAAATAGATAGTGAGATATAATGTGTTTGGTATCATGACCTTGGAAGAGTCTTCTAATGGT